>NW_027515050.1:0-97192 GCF_048772815.1 Callospermophilus lateralis | reverse complement strand
AAAAATTCAAACTCTTTCTGGAAACGAACGCTTCAACCTAGAATAGTGAAAATTGGGCAGCCAAGTGGACTTAGTGAACTGATCATTACCACAGAGAATTATCAAGATTCGGTAAAAAAATATTTGCCGAGATTTCAGAAACCCAATACATTTGGACGCTTGGCACACGTTTCCAATGAAAGTGTATTTAGGCAGTCTCTAGTTAGGGCTGCTTCAAGAGGAAACAAACCATAGAGACAGAACCTAAATCTACATTATTTTGTCAATTTTCAAAGATCTAGCACAAACCGTGTTTCATTTAGAGTTCCAAACACATCTATCTATATAGGAGAAAACACAGTGAAACCAAAATATTCAAACTCTTACTGGAAACGAACGCTTCAACCTAGAAGAGTGAAAATTGGGCAGCCAAGTGGGCTTAGTGAACTGATCACTACCACAGAAATCATCAAGATTGGGTGAAAAAATGTTTGCCGAGATTTCAGAAAACCAGTACTTTTGGACGCTTGGCAGACCTTTCCAATGAAAGTGTATTTATGCAGTCTCTAGTTAGGGCTGCTTCAAGAGGAAACAAACCATAGAGACAGAACCTAAAACTACTTTATTTTGTCAATTTTCAAAGAGCTAGCACAAACCGTGTTTCATTTAGAGTTCCCAACACATCTATCTATATAGGAAAAAACAGAGTGAAACCTAAAAATTCAAACTATTAGTGGAAACGAACGCTTCAACCTAGAAGAGTGAAAATTGGGCAGCCAAGTGGACTTAGTGAACTTATCATTACCACAGAGAATTATCAAGATTGGGTAAAAAAACATTTGCCGAGATTTCAGAAAACCAATATTTTTGGACGCTTGGCACACGTTTCCAATGAAAGTGTATTTAGGCAGTCTCTAGTTAGGGCTGCTTCAAGAGGAAACAAACCATAGAGACAGAACCTAAATCTACATTATTTTGTCAATTTTCAAAGATCTAGCACAAACCGTGTTTCATTTAGAGTTCCAAACACATCTATCTGTATAGGAGAAAACACAGTGAAACATAAAAATTCAAACTCTTACTGGAAACGAACGCTTCAACCTAGAAGAGTGAAAATTGGGCAGCCAAGTGGACTTAGTGAACTGATCATTACCACAATGTCTCATCAATATTGAGTGAAAAAAGGTTTGCCGAGATTTCAGAAAACCAGTACTTTTGGACGCTTGGCACACCTTTCCAATGAAAGTGCATTTATGCAGTCTCTAGTTAGGGCTGCTTCAAGAGGAAACAAACCATAGAGACAGAACTTAGAACTACTTTATTTTGTCAATTTTCAAAGAGCTAGCACAAACCGTGTTTCATTTAGAGTTCCCAACACATCTATCTATATAGGAGAAAACAGAGTGAAACCTAAAAATTCAAACTATTAGTGGAAACGAACGCTTCAACCTAGAAGAGTGAAAATTGGGCAGCCAAGTGGGCTTAGTGAACTGATCATTACCACAATGTCTCATCAATATTGGGTGAAAAAAGGTTAGCCGAGATTTCAGAAAACCAGTACTTTTGGACGCTTGGCACACCTTTCCAATGAAAGTGTATTTAGGCAGTCTCTAGTTAGGGCTGCTTCAAGAGGAAACAAACCATAGAGACAGAACCTAAAACTACTTTATTTTGTCAATTTTCAAAGAGCTAGCACAAACCATGTTTCATTTAGAGATCCCAACACATCTATCTATATAGGAGAAAACACAGTGAAACCTAAAAATTCAAACTCTTACTGGAAACGAACGCTTCAACCTAGAAGAGTGAAAATTGGGAAGCCAAGTGGACATAGTGAACTGATCATTACCACAGAGAATTATCAAGATTGGGTGAAAAAATGTTTGCCGAGATTTCAGAAAACCAATACTTTTGGACGCTTGGCACACGTTTCCAATCAAAGTGTATTTAGGCAGTCTCTAGTTAGGGCTGCTTCAAGAGAAAACAAACCATAGAGACAGAACCTAAATCTACTTTATTTTGTCAATTTTCAAAGAGCTAGCACAAACCGTGTTTCATTTAGAGTTCCAAACACATCTATCTATATAGGAGAAAACACAGTGAAACATAAAAATTCAAACTCTTACTGGAAACGAACGCTTCAACCTAGAAGAGTGAAAATTGGGCAGCCAAGTGGGCTTAGTGAACTGATCACCACCACAGAGAATCATCAAGATTGGGTGAAAAAATGTTTGCCGAGATTTCAGAAAACCAGTACTTTTGGATGCTTGGCACACCTTTCCAATGAAAGTGTATTTAGGCAGTCTCTAGTTAGGGCTGCTTCAAGAGGAAACAAACCATAGAGACAGAACCTAAAACTACTTTATTTTGTCAATTTTCAAAGAGCTAGCACAACCCGTGTTTCATTTAGAGTTCCCAACACATCTATCTATATAGGAGAAAACACAGTGAAACCTAAAAATTCAAACTCTTACTGGAAACGAACGCTTCAACCTAGAAGAGTGAAAATTGGGCAGCCAAGTGGACTTAGTGAACTGATCATTACCACAGAGAATTATCAAGATTGGGTAAAAAAATATTTGCCGAGATTTCAGAAAACCAATACTTTTGGACGCTTGGCACACGTTTCCAATGAAAGTGTATTTAGGCAGTCTCTAGTTAGGGCTGCTTCAAGAGGAAACAAACCATAGAGACAGAACCTAAATCTACATTATTTTGTCAATTTTCAAAGATCTAGCACAAACCGTGTTTCATTTAGAGTTCCAAACACATCTATCTATATAGGAGAAAACAGAGTGAAACCTAAAAATTCAAACTCTTACTGGAAACGAACGCTTCAACCTAGAAGAGTGAAAATGGGGCAGCCAAGTGGGCTTAGTGAACTGATCATTACCACAATGTCTCATCAAGATTGGGTGAAAAAAGGTTTGCCGAGATTTCAGAAAACCAGTACTTTTGGACGCTTGGCACACCTTTCCAAAGAAAATGTCTTTAGGCAGTCTCTGCTTAGGGCTGCTTCAAGAGGAAAGAAACCTTAGAGACAGAACTTAGAACTACTTTATTTTGTCAATTTTCAAAGAGCTAGCACAAACCGTGTTTCATTTAGAATTCCCAACACATCTATCTATATAGGAGAAAACAGAGTGAAACCTAAAAATTTAAACTCTTACTGGAAACGAATGCTTCAACCTAGAAGAGTGAAAATTGGGCTGCCAAGTGGACTTAGTGAACTGATCATTACCACAGAGAATCATCAAGATTGGGTGAAAAAATATTTGCCGAGATTTCAGAAAACCAGTACTTTTGGACGCTTGGCACACCTTTCCAATGAAAGTGTATTTAGGCAGTCTCTGCTTAGGGCTGCTTCAAGAGGAAACAACCTTAGAGACAGAACTTAGAACTACTTTATTTTGTCAGTTTTCAAAGAGCTAGCACAAACCATGTTTCATTTAGATTTCCCAACACATCTATCTATATAGGAGAAAACATAGTGAAACCTAAAAATTCAAACTCTTACTGGAAACGAACGCTTCAACCTAGAAGAGTGAAAATTGGGCGGCCAAGTGGCCTTAGTGAACTGATCATTACCACAGAGAATCATCAAGATTGGGTGAAAAAATGTTTGCCGAGATTTCAGAAAACCAGTGCTTTTGGACGCTTGGCACACCTTTAAAATGAAAGTGTACTTAGGCATTCTCTAGTTAGGGCTGCTTCAAGAGGAAAGAAACCATGGAGACAGAACCTAAAACTACTTTATTTTGTCAATTTTCAAAGAGCTAGCACAAACCGTGTTTCATTTAGAGTTCCCAACACATCTATCTATATAGGAGAAAACAGAGTGAAACCTCAAAATTCAAACTCTTACTGGAAACGAACGCTTCAACCTAGAAGAGTGAAAATTGGGCAGCCAAGTGGACTTAGTGAACTGATTATTACCACAGAGAATCATCAAGATTGGGTTTAAAAATGTTTGTCGAGATTTTAGAAAACCAGTACTTTTGGACGCTTGGCACGCCTTTGCAATGAAAGTGTTTTTAGGCAGTCTCTAGTTAGGGCTGCTTCAAGAGGAAACAATCCATAGAGACAGAACATAAAACTACTTTATTTTATCAATTCTCAAAGATCTAGCCCAAACCGTGTTTCATTTAGAGTTCCAAACACATCAATCTATATGAGAAAACAGAGTGAAACCTAAAAATTCAAACTCTTACTGGAAACGAACGCTTCAACCTAGAAGAGTGAAAATTGGGCAGCCAAGTGGACTTAGTGAACTGATTATTACCACAGAGAATCATCAAGATTGGGTTAAAAAATGTTTGCCGAGATTTTAGAAAAACAGTACTTTTGGACGCTTGGCACACCTTTCCAATGAAAGTGTTTTTAGGCAGTCTTAGTTAGGGCTGCTTCAAGAGGAAACAATCCATAGAGACAGAATATAAAACTACTTTATTTTGTCATTCTCAAAGATCTAGCACAAACCGTGTTTCATTTAGAGTTCCAAACACATCAATCTATATAGGAGAAAACAGAGTGAAACCTAAAAATTCAAACTATTACTGGAAACGAACGCTTCAACCTAGAAGAGTGAATATTCGGCAGCCAAGTGGGCTTAGTGAACTGATCATTACCACAGAGAATCATCAAGATTGTGTGGAAAAAAGTTTGCCGAGATATCAGAAAACCAATAATTTTGGACGCTTGGCACACCTTTTCAATGAAAGTGTTTTTAGGCTGTCTCTAGTTAGGGCTTCTTCAAGAGGAAACAATCCATAGAGACAGAACATAAAACTACTTTATTTTGTCAAATATCAAAGAGCTAGCACAAACCGTGTTTCATTTAGAGTTCCCAACACATCTATCTATATAGGAGAAAACAGAATGAAACCTAAAAATTCAAACTCTTACTGGAATCGAACGCTTCAACCTAGAAGAGTGAATATTGGGCAGCCAAGTGGGCTTAGTGAACTGATCATTACCACAGAGAATCATCCAGATTGGGTGAAAAAATGTTTGCCGAGATTTCAGAAAACCAGTGCTTTTGGACGCTTGGCACACCTTTCCAATGAAAGTGTACTTAGGCAGTCTCTAGTTAGGGCTGCTTCACGAAGAAACAAACCATGGAGACAGAACCTAAAACTACTTTATTTTGTCAATTTTCAAAGAGCTAGCACAAACCGTGTTTCATTTAGAGTTCCCAACACATCTATCTATATAGGAGAAAACACAGTGAAACCTAAAAATTCAAACTCTTACTGGAAACGAACGCTTCAACCTAGAAGAGTGAAAATTGGGCAGCCAAGTGGACTTAGTGAACTGATCATTACCACAGAGAATCATCAAGATTGGGTAGAAAAATGTTTGCCGAGATTTCAGAAAACCAGTACTTTTGGACGCTTGGCACACCTTTCCAATGAAAGTGTATTTAGGCAGTCTCTAGTTAGGGCTGCTTCATGAGGAAACAAACCATAGAGACAGAACCTAAATCTACTTTATTTTGTCAATTTTCAAAGAGCTAGCACAAACCGTGTTTCATTTAGAGTTCCCAACACATCTATCTATATAGGAGAAAACAGAGTGAAACCTAAAAATTCAAACTATTAGTGGAAACGAACGCTTCAACCTAGAATAGTGAAAATTGGGCAGCCAAGTGGGCTTAGTGAACTGATCATTACCATAATGTCTCATCAAGATTGGCTGAAAAAAGGTTTGCCGAGATTTCAGAAAACCAGTACTTTTGGACGCTTGGCACACCTTTCCAATGAAAATGTCTTTAAGCAGTCTCTGCTTAGGGCTGCTTCAAGAGGAAACAACCTTAGAGACAGAACTTAGAACTACTTTATTTTGTCAGTTTTCAAAGAGCTAGCACAAACCATGTTTCATTTAGATTTCCCAACACATCTATCTATATAGGAGAAAACATAGTGAAACCTAAAAATTCAAACTCTTACTGGAAACGAACGCTTCAACCTAGAAGAGTGAAAATTGGGTTGCCAAGTGGCCTTAGTGAACTGGTCATTACCACAGAGAATCATCAAGATTGGGTGAAAAAATGTTTGCCGAGATTTCAGAAAACCAGTGCTTTTGGACGCTTGGCACACCTTTAAAATGAAAGTGTACTTAGGCATTCTCTAGTTAGGGCTGCTTCAAGAGGAAAGAAACCATGGAGACAGAACCTAAAACTACTTTATTTTGTCAATTTTCAAAGAGCTAGCACAAACCGTGTTTCATTTAGAGTTCCCAACACATCTATCTATATAGGAGAAAACAGAGTGAAACCTAAAAATTCAAACTCTTACTGGAAACGAACGCTTCAACCTAGAAGAGTGAAAATTGGGCAGCCAAGTGGACTTAGTGAACTGATTATTACCACAGAGAATCATCAAGATTGGGTTTAAAAATGTTTGTCGAGATTTTAGAAAACCAGTACTTTTGGACGCTTGGCACGCCTTTGCAATGAAAGTGTTTTTAGGCAGTCTCTAGTTAGGGCTGCTTCAAGAGGAAACAATCCATAGAGACAGAACTTAAAACTACTTTATTTTATCAATTCTCAAAGATCTAGCCCAAACCGTGTTTCATTTAGAGTTCCAAACACATCAATCTATATGAGAAAACAGAGTGAAACCTAAAAATTAAAACTCTTACTGGAAACGAACGCTTCAACCTAGAAGAGTGAAAATTGGGCAGCCAAGTGGACTTAGTGAACTGATTATTACCACAGAGAATCATCAAGATTGGGTTAAAAAATGTTTGCTGAGATTTTAGAAAAACAGTACTTTTGGACGCTTGGCACACCTTTCCAATGAAAGTGTTTTTAGGCAGTCTCTAGTTAGGGCTGCTTCAAGAGGAAACAATCCATAGAGACAGAACATAAAACTACTTTATTTTGTCATTCTCAAAGATCTAGCACAAACCGTGTTTCATTTAGAGTTCCAAACACATCAATCTATATAGGAGAAAACAGAGTGAAACCTAAAAATTCAAACTATTACTGGAAACGAACGCTTCAACCTAGAAGAGTGAATATTCGGCAGCCAAGTGGGCTTAGTGAACTGATCATTACCACAGAGAATCATCAAGATTGGGTGCAAAAAAGTTTGCCGAGATTTCAGAAAACCAATACTTTTGGACGCTTGGCACACCTTTTCAATGAAAGTGTTTTTAGGCTGTCTCTAGTTAGGGCTTCTTCAAGAGGAAACAACCCATAGAGACAGAACATAAAACTACTTTATTTTGTCAAATTTCAAAGAGCTAGCACAAACCGTGTTTCATTTAGAGTTCCCAACACATCTATCTATATAGGAGAAAACAGAATGAAACCTAAAAATTCAAACTCTTACTGGAATCGAACGCTTCAACCTAGAAGAGTGAATATTGGGCAGCCAAGTGGGCTTAGTGAACTGATCATTACCACAGAGAATCATCCAGATTGGGTGAAAAAATGTTTGCCGAGATTTCAGAAAACCAGTGCTTTTGGACGCTTGGCACACCTTTCCAATGAAAGTGTACTTAGGCAGTCTCTAGTTAGGGCTGCTTCACGAAGAAACAAACCATTGAGACAGAACCTAAAACTACTTTATTTTGTCAATTTTCAAAGAGCTAGCACAAACCGTGTTTCATTTAGAGTTCCCAACACATCTATCTATATAGGAGAAAACACAGTGAAACCTAAAAATTCAAACTCTTACTGGAAACGAACGCTTCAACCTAGAAGAGTGAAAATTGGCAGCCAAGTGGACGTAGTGAACTGATCATTACCACAGAGAATCATCAAGATTGGGTGAAAAAATGTTTGCCGAGATTTCAGAAAACCAATACTTTTAGAAGCTTGGCACACGTTTCCAATGAAAGTGTATTTAGGCAGTCTATAGTTAGGGCTGCTTCAAGAGGAAACAAACCATAGAGACAGAACCTAAATCTACTTTATTTTGTCAATTTTCAAATAGCTAGCACAAACCGTGTTTCATTTAGAGTTCCAAACTCATCTATCTATACAGGGGAAAACACAGTGAAACCTAAAAATTCAAACTCTTACTGGAAACGAACGCTTCAACCTAGAAGAGTGAAAATTGGGCAGCCAAGTGGACTTAGTGAACTGGTCATTACCACAGAGAATCATCAAGATTCGGTGAAAAAATGTTTGCCGAGATTTCAGAAAACCAGTCCTTTTGCACGCTTGGCACACCTTTCCAATGAAAGTGTATTTAGGCAGTCTCTAGTTAGGGCTGCTTCAAGAGGAAACAAACCATAGAGACAGAACCTAAAACTACTTTATTTTGTCAATTTTCAAAGAGCTAGCACAACCCGTGTTTCATTTAGAGTTCCCAACACATCTATCTATATAGGAGAAAACACAGTGAAACCTAAAAATTCAAACTCTTACTGGAAACGAACGCTTCAACCTAGAAGAGTGAAAATTGGGCAGCCAAGTGGACTTAGTGAACTGATCATTACCACACAGAATTATCAAGATTGGGTAAAAAAATATTTGCCGAGATTTCAGAAAACCAATACTTTTGGACGCTTGGCACACGTTTCCAATGAAAGTGTATTTAGGCAGTCTCTAGTTAGGGCTGCTTCAAGAGGAAACAAACCATAGAGACAGAACCTAAATCTACATTATTTTGTCAATTTTCAAAGATCTAGCACAAACCGTGTTTCATTTAGAGTTCCAAACACATCTATCTATATAGGAGAAAACAGAGTGAAACCTAAAAATTCAAACTCTTACTGGAAACGAACGCTTCAACCTAGAAGAGTGAAAATGGGGCAGCCAAGTGGGCTTAGTGAACTGATCATTACCACAATGTCTCATCAAGATTGGGTGAAAAAAGGTTTGCCGAGATTTCAGAAAACCAGTACTTTTGGACGCTTGGCACACCTTTCCAAAGAAAATGTCTTTAGGCAGTCTCTGCTTAGGGCTGCTTCAAGAGGAAAGAAACCTTAGAGACAGAACTTAGAACTACTTTATTTTGTCAATTTTCAAAGAGCTAGCACAAACCGTGTTTCATTTAGAATTCCCAACACATCTATCTATATAGGAGAAAACAGAGTGAAACCTAAAAATTTAAACTCTTACTGGAAACGAATGCTTCAACCTAGAAGAGTGAAAATTGGGCTGCCAAGTGGACTTAGTGAACTGATCATTACCACAGAGAATCATCAAGATTGGGTGAAAAAATATTTGCCGAGATTTCAGAAAACCAGTAATTTTGGACGCTTGGCACACGTTTCCAATGAAAGTGTATTTAGGCAGTCTCTAGTTAGGGCTGCTTCACGAAAAAACAAACCATAGAAACAGAACCTAAAACTACTTTATTTTGTCAATTTTCAAAGAGCTAGCACAAACCGTGTTTCATTTAGAGTTCCCAACACATCTATATATATAGGAGAAAACAGAGTGAAACCTAAAAATTCAAACTCTTACTGGAAACGACGCTTCAACCTAGAAGAGTGAAACTTGGGCAGCCATGTGGGCTTAGTGAACTGATCACTACCACAGAGAATCATCAATATTGGGTGAAAAAATATTTGCCGAGATTTCAGAAAACCAGTACTTTTGGACGCTTGGCACACCTTTCCAATGAAAGTGTATTTAGGCAGTCTCTAGTTAGGGCTGCTTCAAGAGGAAACAAACCATAGAGACAGAACCTAAATCTACTTTATTTTGTCAATTTTCAAAGAGCTAGCACAAACCGTGTTTCATTTAAAGTTCCAAACACATCTATCTATACAGGAGAAAACACAGTGAAACCTAAAAATTCAAACTCTTACTGGAAACGAACGATTCAACCTAGAAGAGTGAAATTTGGGCAGCCAAGTGGACTTAGTGAACTGATCATTACCACAGAGAATCATCAAGATTGGGTTGAAAAATGTTTGCCGAGATTTCAGAAAACCAGTACTTTTGGACGCTTGGCACACCTTTCCAATGAAAATGTCTTTAGGCAGGCTCTGCTTAGGGCTGCTTCAAGAGGAAACAAACCTTAGAGACAGAACTTAGAACTACTTTATTTTGTCAATTTTCAAAGAGCTAGCACAAACCGTGTTTCATTTAGAGTTCCCAAAACATCTATCTATATAGGAGAAAACAGAGTGAAACCTAAAAATTCAAACTCTTACTGGAAACGAACGCTTCAACCTAGAAGAGTGAAAATTTGGCAGCCATGTGGGCTTAGTGAACTGATCATTACCACAATGTCTCATCAAGATTGGGTGAAAAAAGGTTTGCCGAGATTTCAGAAAACCAGTAGTTTGGGACGCTTGGCACACCTTTCCAATGAAAGTGTATTTAGGCAGTCTCTAGTTAGGGCTGCTTCAAGAGGAAACAAACCATAGAGACAGAACCAAAAACTTCTTTATTTTGTCAATTTTCAAAGAGCTAGCACAAACCGTGTTTCATTTAGAGTTCCCAACACATCTATCTATATAGGAGAAAACAGAGTGAAACCTAAAAATTCAAACTCTTACTGGAAACGAACGCTTCAACCTAGAAGAGTGAAAATTGGGCAGCAAATTTCGCTTAGTGAACTGATCATTACCACAATGTCTCATCAAGTTTGGGTGAAAAAAGCTTTGCTGAGATTTCAGACAACCAGTACTTTTGGACGCTTGGCACATTTTTCCAATGAAAGTGTATTTAGGCAGTCTCTAGTTAGGGCTGCTTCAAGAGGAAACAAACCATGGAGACAGAACCTAAAACTACTTTATTTTGTCAATTTTCAAAGAGCTAGCACAACCCGTGTTTCATTTAGAGTTCCCAACACATCTATCTATATAGGAGAAAACACAGTGAAACCTAAAAATTCAAACTCTTTCTGGAAACGAACGCTTCAACCTAGAATAGTGAAAATTGGGCAGCCAAGTGGACTTAGTGAACTGATCATTACCACAGAGAATTATCAAGATTCGGTAAAAAAATATTTGCCGAGATTTCAGAAACCCAATACATTTGGACGCTTGGCACACGTTTCCAATGAAAGTGTATTTAGGCAGTCTCTAGTTAGGGCTGCTTCAAGAGGAAACAAACCATAGAGACAGAACCTAAATCTACATTATTTTGTCAATTTTCAAAGATCTAGCACAAACCGTGTTTCATTTAGAGTTCCAAACACATCTATCTATATAGGAGAAAACACAGTGAAACCAAAATATTCAAACTCTTACTGGAAACGAACGCTTCAACCTAGAAGAGTGAAAATTGGGCAGCCAAGTGGGCTTAGTGAACTGATCACTACCACAGAAATCATCAAGATTGGGTGAAAAAATGTTTGCCGAGATTTCAGAAAACCAGTACTTTTGGACGCTTGGCAGACCTTTCCAATGAAAGTGTATTTATGCAGTCTCTAGTTAGGGCTGCTTCAAGAGGAAACAAACCATAGAGACAGAACCTAAAACTACTTTATTTTGTCAATTTTCAAAGAGCTAGCACAAACCGTGTTTCATTTAGAGTTCCCAACACATCTATCTATATAGGAAAAAACAGAGTGAAACCTAAAAATTCAAACTATTAGTGGAAACGAACGCTTCAACCTAGAAGAGTGAAAATTGGGCAGCCAAGTGGACTTAGTGAACTTATCATTACCACAGAGAATTATCAAGATTGGGTAAAAAAACATTTGCCGAGATTTCAGAAAACCAATATTTTTGGACGCTTGGCACACGTTTCCAATGAAAGTGTATTTAGGCAGTCTCTAGTTAGGGCTGCTTCAAGAGGAAACAAACCATAGAGACAGAACCTAAATCTACATTATTTTGTCAATTTTCAAAGATCTAGCACAAACCGTGTTTCATTTAGAGTTCCAAACACATCTATCTGTATAGGAGAAAACACAGTGAAACATAAAAATTCAAACTCTTACTGGAAACGAACGCTTCAACCTAGAAGAGTGAAAATTGGGCAGCCAAGTGGACTTAGTGAACTGATCATTACCACAATGTCTCATCAATATTGAGTGAAAAAAGGTTTGCCGAGATTTCAGAAAACCAGTACTTTTGGACGCTTGGCACACCTTTCCAATGAAAGTGCATTTATGCAGTCTCTAGTTAGGGCTGCTTCAAGAGGAAACAAACCATAGAGACAGAACTTAGAACTACTTTATTTTGTCAATTTTCAAAGAGCTAGCACAAACCGTGTTTCATTTAGAGTTCCCAACACATCTATCTATATAGGAGAAAACAGAGTGAAACCTAAAAATTCAAACTATTAGTGGAAACGAACGCTTCAACCTAGAAGAGTGAAAATTGGGCAGCCAAGTGGGCTTAGTGAACTGATCATTACCACAATGTCTCATCAATATTGGGTGAAAAAAGGTTTGCCGAGATTTCAGAAAACCAGTACTTTTGGACGCTTGGCACACCTTTACAATGAAAGTGTATTTAGGCAGTCTCTAGTTAGGGCTGCTTCAAGAGGAAACAAACCATAGAGACAGAACCTAAAACTACTTTATTTTGTCAATTTTCAAAGAGCTAGCACAAACCATGTTTCATTTAGAGATCCCAACACATCTATCTATATAGGAGAAAACACAGTGAAACCTAAAAATTCAAACTCTTACTGGAAACGAACGCTTCAACCTAGAAGAGTGAAAATTGGGAAGCCAAGTGGACATAGTGAACTGATCATTACCACAGAGAATTATCAAGATTGGGTGAAAAAATGTTTGCCGAGATTTCAGAAAACCAATACTTTTGGACGCTTGGCACACGTTTCCAATCAAAGTGTATTTAGGCAGTCTCTAGTTAGGGCTGCTTCAAGAGAAAACAAACCATAGAGACAGAACCTAAATCTACTTTATTTTGTCAATTTTCAAAGAGCTAGCACAAACCGTGTTTCATTTAGAGTTCCAAACACATCTATCTATATAGGAGAAAACACAGTGAAACATAAAAATTCAAACTCTTACTGGAAACGAACGCTTCAACCTAGAAGAGTGAAAATTGGGCAGCCAAGTGGGCTTAGTGAACTGATCACCACCACAGAGAATCATCAAGATTGGGTGAAAAAATGTTTGCCGAGATTTCAGAAAACCAGTACTTTTGGATGCTTGGCACACCTTTCCAATGAAAGTGTATTTAGGCAGTCTCTAGTTAGGGCTGCTTCAAGAGGAAACAAACCATAGAGACAGAACCTAAAACTACTTTATTTTGTCAATTTTCAAAGAGCTAGCACAACCCGTGTTTCATTTAGAGTTCCCAACACATCTATCTATATAGGAGAAAACACAGTGAAACCTAAAAATTCAAACTCTTACTGGAAACGAACGCTTCAACCTAGAAGAGTGAAAATTGGGCAGCCAAGTGGACTTAGTGAACTGATCATTACCACAGAGAATTATCAAGATTGGGTAAAAAAATATTTGCCGAGATTTCAGAAAACCAATACTTTTGGACGCTTGGCACACGTTTCCAATGAAAGTGTATTTAGGCAGTCTCTAGTTAGGGCTGCTTCAAGAGGAAACAAACCATAGAGACAGAACCTAAATCTACATTATTTTGTCAATTTTCAAAGATCTAGCACAAACCGTGTTTCATTTAGAGTTCCAAACACATCTATCTATATAGGAGAAAACAGAGTGAAACCTAAAAATTCAAACTCTTACTGGAAACGAACGCTTCAACCTAGAAGAGTGAAAATGGGGCAGCCAAGTGGGCTTAGTGAACTGATCATTACCACAATGTCTCATCAAGATTGGGTGAAAAAAGGTTTGCCGAGATTTCAGAAAACCAGTACTTTTGGACGCTTGGCACACCTTTCCAAAGAAAATGTCTTTAGGCAGTCTCTGCTTAGGGCTGCTTCAAGAGGAAAGAAACCTTAGAGACAGAACTTAGAACTACTTTATTTTGTCAATTTTCAAAGAGCTAGCACAAACCGTGTTTCATTTAGAATTCCCAACACATCTATCTATATAGGAGAAAACAGAGTGAAACCTAAAAATTTAAACTCTTACTGGAAACGAATGCTTCAACTTAGAAGAGTGAAAATTGGGCAGCCAAGTGGACTTAGTGAACTGATCATTACCACAGAGAATCATCAAGATTCGGTAAAAAAATATTTGCCGAGATTTCAGAAACCCAATACATTTGGACGCTTGGCACACGTTTCCAATGAAAGTGTATTTAGGCAGTCTCTAGTTAGGGCTGCTTCAAGAGGAAACAAACCATAGAGACAGAACCTAAATCTACATTATTTTGTCAATTTTCAAAGATCTAGCACAAACCGTGTTTCATTTAGAGTTCCAAACACATCTATCTATATAGGAGAAAACACAGTGAAACCAAAATATTCAAACTCTTACTGGAAACGAACGCTTCAACCTAGAAGAGTGAAAATTGGGCAGCCAAGTGGGCTTAGTGAACTGATCACTACCACAGAAATCATCAAGATTGGGTGAAAAAATGTTTGCCGAGATTTCAGAAAACCAGTACTTTTGGACGCTTGGCAGACCTTTCCAATGAAAGTGTATTTATGCAGTCTCTAGTTAGGGCTGCTTCAAGAGGAAACAAACCATAGAGACAGAACCTAAAACTACTTTATTTTGTCAATTTTCAAAGAGCTAGCACAAACCGTGTTTCATTTAGAGTTCCCAACACATCTATCTATATAGGAAAAAACAGAGTGAAACCTAAAAATTCAAACTATTAGTGGAAACGAACGCTTCAACCTAGAAGAGTGAAAATTGGGCAGCCAAGTGGACTTAGTGAACTTATCATTACCACAGAGAATTATCAAGATTGGGTAAAAAAACATTTGCCGAGATTTCAGAAAACCAATATTTTTGGACGCTTGGCACACGTTTCCAATGAAAGTGTATTTAGGCAGTCTCTAGTTAGGGCTGCTTCAAGAGGAAACAAACCATAGAGACAGAACCTAAATCTACATTATTTTGTCAATTTTCAAAGATCTAGCACAAACCGTGTTTCATTTAGAGTTCCAAACACATCTATCTGTATAGGAGAAAACACAGTGAAACATAAAAATTCAAACTCTTACTGGAAACGAACGCTTCAACCTAGAAGAGTGAAAATTGGGCAGCCAAGTGGACTTAGTGAACTGATCATTACCACAATGTCTCATCAATATTGAGTGAAAAAAGGTTTGCCGAGATTTCAGAAAACCAGTACTTTTGGACGCTTGGCACACCTTTCCAATGAAAGTGCATTTATGCAGTCTCTAGTTAGGGCTGCTTCAAGAGGAAACAAACCATAGAGACAGAACTTAGAACTACTTTATTTTGTCAATTTTCAAAGAGCTAGCACAAACCGTGTTTCATTTAGAGTTCCCAACACATCTATCTATATAGGAGAAAACAGAGTGAAACCTAAAAATTCAAACTATTAGTGGAAACGAACGCTTCAACCTAGAAGAGTGAAAATTGGGCAGCCAAGTGGGCTTAGTGAACTGATCATTACCACAATGTCTCATCAATATTGGGTGAAAAAAGGTTTGCCGAGATTTCAGAAAACCAGTACTTTTGGACGCTTGGCACACCTTTCCAATGAAAGTGTATTTAGGCAGTCTCTAGTTAGGGCTGCTTCAAGAGGAAACAAACCATAGAGACAGAACCTAAAACTACTTTATTTTGTCAATTTTCAAAGAGCTAGCACAAACCATGTTTCATTTAGAGATCCCAACACATCTATCTATATAGGAGAAAACACAGTGAAACCTAAAAATTCAAACTCTTACTGGAAACGAACGCTTCAACCTAGAAGAGTGAAAATTGGGAAGCCAAGTGGACATAGTGAACTGATCATTACCACAGAGAATTATCAAGATTGGGTGAAAAAATGTTTGCCGAGATTTCAGAAAACCAATACTTTTGGACGCTTGGCACACGTTTCCAATCAAAGTGTATTTAGGCAGTCTCTAGTTAGGGCTGCTTCAAGAGAAAACAAACCATAGAGACAGAACCTAAATCTACTTTATTTTGTCAATTTTCAAAGAGCTAGCACAAACCGTGTTTCATTTAGAGTTCCAAACACATCTATCTATATAGGAGAAAACACAGTGAAACATAAAAATTCAAACTCTTACTGGAAACGAACGCTTCAACCTAGAAGAGTGAAAATTGGGCAGCCAAGTGGGCTTAGTGAACTGATCACCACCACAGAGAATCATCAAGATTGGGTGAAAAAATGTTTGCCGAGATTTCAGAAAACCAGTACTTTTGGATGCTTGGCACACCTTTCCAATGAAAGTGTATTTAGGCAGTCTCTAGTTAGGGCTGCTTCAAGAGGAAACAAACCATAGAGACAGAACCTAAAACTACTTTATTTTGTCAATTTTCAAAGAGCTAGCACAACCCGTGTTTCATTTAGAGTTCCCAACACATCTATCTATATAGGAGAAAACACAGTGAAACCTAAAAATTCAAACTCTTACTGGAAACGAACGCTTCAACCTAGAAGAGTGAAAATTGGGCAGCCAAGTGGACTTAGTGAACTGATCATTACCACAGAGAATTATCAAGATTGGGTAAAAAAATATTTGCCGAGATTTCAGAAAACCAATACTTTTGGACGCTTGGCACACGTTTCCAATGAAAGTGTATTTAGGCAGTCTCTAGTTAGGGCTGCTTCAAGAGGAAACAAACCATAGAGACAGAACCTAAATCTACATTATTTTGTCAATTTTCAAAGATCTAGCACAAACCGTGTTTCATTTAGAGTTCCAAACACATCTATCTATATAGGAGAAAACAGAGTGAAACCTAAAAATTCAAACTCTTACTGGAAACGAACGCTTCAACCTAGAAGAGTGAAAATGGGGCAGCCAAGTGGGCTTAGTGAACTGATCATTACCACAATGTCTCATCAAGATTGGGTGAAAAAAGGTTTGCCGAGATTTCAGAAAACCAGTACTTTTGGACGCTTGGCACACCTTTCCAAAGAAAATGTCTTTAGGCAGTCTCTGCTTAGGGCTGCTTCAAGAGGAAAGAAACCTTAGAGACAGAACTTAGAACTACTTTATTTTGTCAATTTTCAAAGAGCTAGCACAAACCGTGTTTCATTTAGAATTCCCAACACATCTATCTATATAGGAGAAAACAGAGTGAAACCTAAAAATTTAAACTCTTACTGGAAACGAATGCTTCAACTTAGAAGAGTGAAAATTGGGCTGCCAAGTGGACTTAGTGAACTGATCATTACCACAGAGAATCATCAAGATTGGGTGAAAAAATATTTGCCGAGATTTCAGAAAACCAGTAATTTTGGACGCTTGGCACACGTTTCCAATGAAAGTGTATTTAGGCAGTCTCTAGTTAGGGCTGCTTCACGAAAAAACAAACCATAGAAACAGAACCTAAAACTACTTTATTTTGTCAATTTTCAAAGAGCTAGCACAAACCGTGTTTCATTTAGAGTTCCCAACACATCTATATATATAGGAGAAAACAGAGTGAAACCTAAAAATTCAAACTCTTACTGGAAACGAACGCTTCAACCTAGAAGAGTGAAACTTGGGCAGCCATGTGGGCTTAGTGAACTGATCACTACCACAGAGAATCATCAATATTGGGTGAAAAAATATTTGCCGAGATTTCAGAAAACCAGTACTTTTGGACGCTTGGCACACCTTTCCAATGAAAGTGTATTTAGGCAGTCTCTAGTTAGGGCTGCTTCAAGAGGAAACAAACCATAGAGACAGAACCTAAATCTACTTTATTTTGTCAATTTTCAAAGAGCTAGCACAAACCGTGTTTCATTTAAAGTTCCAAACACATCTATCTATACAGGAGAAAACACAGTGAAACCTAAAAATTCAAACTCTTACTGGAAACGAACGATTCAACCTAGAAGAGTGAAATTTGGGCAGCCAAGTGGACTTAGTGAACTGATCATTACCACAGAGAATCATCAAGATTGGGTGGAAAAATGTTTGCCGAGATTTCAGAAAACCAGTACTTTTGGACGCTTGGCACACCTTTCCAATGAAAGTGTATTTAGGCAGTCTCTAGTTAGGGCTGCTTCAAGAGGAAACAAACCATAGAGACAGAACCTAAATCTACTTTATTTTGTCAATTTTCAAAGAGCTAGCACAAACCGTGTTTCATTTAGAGTTCCCAACACATCTATCTATATAGGAGAAAACAGAGTGAAACCTAAAAATTCAAACTATTAGTGGAAACGAACGCTTCAACCTAGAATAGTGAAAATTGGGCAGCCAAGTGGGCTTAGTGAACTGATCATTACCATAATGTCTCATCAAGATTGGCTGAAAAAAGGTTTGCCGAGATTTCAGAAAACCAGTACTTTTGGACGCTTGGCACACCTTTCCAATGAAAATGTCTTTAAGCAGTCTCTGCTTAGGGCTGCTTCAAGAGGAAACAACCTTAGAGACAGAACTTAGAACTACTTTATTTTGTCAGTTTTCAAAGAGCTAGCACAAACCATGTTTCATTTAGATTTCCCAACACATCTATCTATATAGGAGAAAACATAGTGAAACCTAAAAATTCAAACTCTTACTGGAAACGAACGCTTCAACCTAGAAGAGTGAAAATTGGGCGGCCAAGTGGCCTTAGTGAACTGATCATTACCACAGAGAATCATCAAGATTGGGTGAAAAAATGTTTGCCGAGATTTCAGAAAACCAGTGCTTTTGGACGCTTGGCACACCTTTAAAATGAAAGTGTACTTAGGCATTCTCTAGTTAGGGCTGCTTCAAGAGGAAAGAAACCATGGAGACAGAACCTAAAACTACTTTATTTTGTCAATTTTCAAAGAGCTAGCACAAACCGTGTTTCATTTAGAGTTCCCAACACATCTATCTATATAGGAGAAAACAGAGTGAAACCTCAAAATTCAAACTCTTACTGGAAACGAACGCTTCAACCTAGAAGAGTGAAAATTGGGCAGCCAAGTGGACTTAGTGAACTGATTATTACCACAGAGAATCATCAAGATTGGGTTTAAAAATGTTTGTCGAGATTTTAGAAAACCAGTACTTTTGGACGCTTGGCACGCCTTTGCAATGAAAGTGTTTTTAGGCAGTCTCTAGTTAGGGCTGCTTCAAGAGGAAACATTCCATAGAGACAGAACATAAAACTACTTTATTTTATCAATTCTCAAAGATCTAGCCCAAACCGTGTTTCATTTAGAGTTCCAAACACATCAATCTATATGAGAAAACAGAGTGAAACCTAAAAATTCAAACTCTTACTGGAAACGAACGCTTCAACTTAGAAGAGTGAAAATTGGGCAGCCAAGTGGACTTAGTGAACTGATTATTACCACAGAGAATCATCAAGATTGGGTTAAAAAATGTTTGCCGAGATTTTAGAAAAACAGTACTTTTGGACGCTTGGCACACCTTTCCAATGAAAGTGTTTTTAGGCAGTCTCTAGTTAGGGCTGCTTCAAGAGGAAACAATCCATAGAGACAGAATATAAAACTACTTTATTTTGTCATTCTCAAAGATCTAGCACAAACCGTGTTTCATTTAGAGTTCCAAACACATCAATCTATATAGGAGAAAACAGAGTGAAACCTAAAAATTCAAACTATTACTGGAAACGAACGCTTCAACCTAGAAGAGTGAATATTGGGCAGCCAAGTGGGCTTAGTGAACTGATCATTACCACAGAGAATCATCAAGATTGGGTGGAAAAAAGTTTGCCGAGATTTCAGAAAACCAATAATTTTGGACGCTTGGCACACCTTTTCAATGAAAGTGTTTTTAGGCTGTCTCTAGTTAGGGCTTCTTCAAGAGGAAACAATCCATAGAGACAGAACATAAAACTACTTTATTTTGTCAAATATCAAAGAGCTAGCACAAACCGTGTTTCATTTAGAGTTCCCAACACATCTATCTATATAGGAGAAAACAGAATGAAACCTAAAAATTCAAACTCTTACTGGAATCGAACGCTTCAACCTAGAAGAGTGAATATTGGGCAGCCAAGTGGGCTTAGTGAACTGATCATTACCACAGAGAATCATCCAGATTGGGTGAAAAAATGTTTGCCGAGATTTCAGAAAACCAGTGCTTTTGGACGCTTGGCACACCTTTCCAATGAAAGTGTACTTAGGCAGTCTCTAGTTAGGGCTGCTTCACGAAGAAACAAACCATGGAGACAGAACCTAAAACTACTTTATTTTGTCAATTTTCAAAGAGCTAGCACAAACCGTGTTTCATTTAGAGTTCCCAACACATCTATCTATATAGGAGAAAACACAGTGAAACCTAAAAATTCAAACTCTTACTGGAAACGAACGCTTCAACCTAGAAGAGTGAAAATTGGGCAGCCAAGTGGACTTAGTGAACTGATCATTACCACAGAGAATCATCAAGATTGGGAAGAAAAATGTTTGCCGAGATTTCAGAAAACCAGTACTTTTGGACGCTTGGCACACCTTTCCAATGAAAGTGTATTTAGGCAGTCTCTAGTTAGGGCTGCTTCATGAGGAAACAAACCATAGAGACAGAACCTAAATCTACTTTATTTTGTCAATTTTCAAAGAGCTAGCACAAACCGTGTTTCATTTAGAGTTCCCAACACATCTATCTATATAGGAGAAAACAGAGTGAAACCTAAAAATTCAAACTATTAGTGGAAACGAACGCTTCAACCTAGAATAGTGAAAATTGGGCAGCCAAGTGGGCTTAGTGAACTGATCATTACCATAATGTCTCATCAAGATTGGCTGAAAAAAGGTTTGCCGAGATTTCAGAAAACCAGTACTTTTGGACGCTTGGCACACCTTTCCAATGAAAATGTCTTTAAGCAGTCTCTGCTTAGGGCTGCTTCAAGAGGAAACAACCTTAGAGACAGAACTTAGAACTACTTTATTTTGTCAGTTTTCAAAGAGCTAGCACAAACCATGTTTCATTTAGATTTCCCAACACATCTATCTATATAGGAGAAAACATAGTGAAACCTAAAAATTCAAACTCTTACTGGAAACGAACGCTTCAACCTAGAAGAGTGAAAATTGGGTTGCCAAGTGGCCTTAGTGAACTGGTCATTACCACAGAGAATCATCAAGATTGGGTGAAAAAATGTTTGCCGAGATTTCAGAAAACCAGTGCTTTTGGACGCTTGGCACACCTTTAAAATGAAAGTGTACTTAGGCATTCTCTAGTTAGGGCTGCTTCAAGAGGAAAGAAACCATGGAGACAGAACCTAAAACTACTTTATTTTGTCAATTTTCAAAGAGCTAGCACAAACCGTGTTTCATTTAGAGTTCCCAACACATCTATCTATATAGGAGAAAACAGAGTGAAACCTAAAAATTCAAACTCTTACTGGAAACGAACGCTTCAACCTAGAAGAGTGAAAATTGGGCAGCCAAGTGGACTTAGTGAACTGATTATTACCACAGAGAATCATCAAGATTGGGTTTAAAAATGTTTGTCGAGATTTTAGAAAACCAGTACTTTTGGACGCTTGGCACGCCTTTGCAATGAAAGTGTTTTTAGGCAGTCTCTAGTTAGGGCTGCTTCAAGAGGAAACAATCCATAGAGACAGAACATAAAACTACTTTATTTTATCAATTCTCAAAGATCTAGCCCAAACCGTGTTTCATTTAGAGTTCCAAACACATCAATCTATATGAGAAAACAGAGTGAAACCTAAAAATTAAAACTCTTACTGGAAACGAACGCTTCAACCTAGAAGAGTGAAAATTGGGCAGCCAAGTGGACTTAGTGAACTGATTATTACCACAGAGAATCATCAAGATTGGGTTAAAAAATGTTTGCTGAGATTTTAGAAAAACAGTACTTTTGGACGCTTGGCACACCTTTCCAATGAAAGTGTTTTTAGGCAGTCTCTAGTTAGGGCTGCTTCAAGAGGAAACAATCCATAGAGACAGAACATAAAACTACTTTATTTTGTCATTCTCAAAGATCTAGCACAAACCGTGTTTCATTTAGAGTTCCAAACACATCAATCTATATAGGAGAAAACAGAGTGAAACCTAAAAATTCAAACTATTACTGGAAACGAACGCTTCAACCTAGAAGAGTGAATATTCGGCAGCCAAGTGGGCTTAGTGAACTGATCATTACCACAGAGAATCATCAAGATTGGGTGCAAAAAAGTTTGCCGAGATTTCAGAAAACCAATACTTTTGGACGCTTGGCACACCTTTTCAATGAAAGTGTTTTTAGGCTGTCTCTAGTTAGGGCTTCTTCAAGAGGAAACAACCCATAGAGACAGAACATAAAACTACTTTATTTTGTCAAATTTCAAAGAGCTAGCACAAACCGTGTTTCATTTAGAGTTCCCAACACATCTATCTATATAGGAGAAAACAGAATGAAACCTAAAAATTCAAACTCTTACTGGAATCGAACGCTTCAACCTAGAAGAGTGAATATTGGGCAGCCAAGTGGGCTTAGTGAACTGATCATTACCACAGAGAATCATCCAGATTGGGTGAAAAAATGTTTGCCGAGATTTCAGAAAACCAGTGCTTTTGGACGCTTGGCACACCTTTCCAATGAAAGTGTACTTAGGCAGTCTCTAGTTAGGGCTGCTTCACGAAGAAACAAACCATTGAGACAGAACCTAAAACTACTTTATTTTGTCAATTTTCAAAGAGCTAGCACAAACCGTGTTTCATTTAGAGTTCCCAACACATCTATCTATATAGGAGAAAACACAGTGAAACCTAAAAATTCAAACTCTTACTGGAAACGAACGCTTCAACCTAGAAGAGTGAAAATTGGCAGCCAAGTGGACGTAGTGAACTGATCATTACCACAGAGAATCATCAAGATTGGGTGAAAAAATGTTTGCCGAGATTTCAGAAAACCAATACTTTTAGAAGCTTGGCACACGTTTCCAATGAAAGTGTATTTAGGCAGTCTATAGTTAGGGCTGCTTCAAGAGGAAACAAACCATAGAGACAGAACCTAAATCTACTTTATTTTGTCAATTTTCAAATAGCTAGCACAAACCGTGTTTCATTTAGAGTTCCAAACTCATCTATCTATACAGGGGAAAACACAGTGAAACCTAAAAATTCAAACTCTTACTGGAAACGAACGCTTCAACCTAGAAGAGTGAAAATTGGGCAGCCAAGTGGACTTAGTGAACTGATCATTACCACAGAGAATCATCAAGATTGGGTGGAAAAAAGTTTGCCGAGATTTCAGAAAACCAATACTTTTGGACGCTCGGCACACCTTTTCAATGAAAGTGTTTTTAGGCTGTCTCTAGTTAGGGCTTCTTCAAGAGGAAACAATCCATAGAGACAGAACATAAAACTACTTTATTTTGTCAATTTTCAAAGAGCTAGCACAAACCGTGTTTCATTTAGAGTTCCCAACACATCTATCTATATAGGAGAAAACACAGTGAAACCTAAAAATTCAAACTCTTACTGGAAACGAACGCTTCAACCTAGAAGAGTGAAAATTGGGCAGCCAAGTGGACTTAGTGAACTGATCATTACCACAGAGAATCATCAAGATTGGGTAGAAAAATGTTTGCCGAGATTTCAGAAAACCAGTACTTTTGGACGCTTGGCACACCTTTCCAATGAAAGTGTATTTAGGCAGTCTCTAGTTAGGGCTGCTTCATGAGGAAACAAACCATAGAGACAGAACCTAAATCTACTTTATTTTGTCAATTTTCAAAGAGCTAGCACAAACCGTGTTTCATTTAGAGTTCCCAACACATCTATCTATATAGGAGAAAACAGAGTGAAACCTAAAAATTCAAACTATTAGTGGAAACGAACGCTTCAACCTAGAATAGTGAAAATTGGGCAGCCAAGTGGGCTTAGTGAACTGATCATTACCATAATGTCTCATCAAGATTGGCTGAAAAAAGGTTTGCCGAGATTTCAGAAAACCAGTACTTTTGGACGCTTGGCACACCTTTCCAATGAAAATGTCTTTAAGCAGTCTCTGCTTAGGGCTGCTTCAAGAGGAAACAACCTTAGAGACAGAACTTAGAACTACTTTATTTTGTCAGTTTTCAAAGAGCTAGCACAAACCATGTTTCATTTAGATTTCCCAACACATCTATCTATATAGGAGAAAACATAGTGAAACCTAAAAATTCAAACTCTTACTGGAAACGAACGCTTCAACCTAGAAGAGTGAAAATTGGGTTGCCAAGTGGCCTTAGTGAACTGGTCATTACCACAGAGAATCATCAAGATTGGGTGAAAAAATGTTTGCCGAGATTTCAGAAAACCAGTGCTTTTGGACGCTTGGCACACCTTTAAAATGAAAGTGTACTTAGGCATTCTCTAGTTAGGGCTGCTTCAAGAGGAAAGAAACCATGGAGACAGAACCTAAAACTACTTTATTTTGTCAATTTTCAAAGAGCTAGCACAAACCGTGTTTCATTTAGAGTTCCCAACACATCTATCTATATAGGAGAAAACAGAGTGAAACCTAAAAATTCAAACTCTTACTGGAAACGAACGCTTCAACCTAGAAGAGTGAAAATTGGGCAGCCAAGTGGACTTAGTGAACTGATTATTACCACAGAGAATCATCAAGATTGGGTTTAAAAATGTTTGTCGAGATTTTAGAAAACCAGTACTTTTGGACGCTTGGCACGCCTTTGCAATGAAAGTGTTTTTAGGCAGTCTCTAGTTAGGGCTGCTTCAAGAGGAAACAATCCATAGAGACAGAACATAAAACTACTTTATTTTATCAATTCTCAAAGATCTAGCCCAAACCGTGTTTCATTTAGAGTTCCAAACACATCAATCTATATGAGAAAACAGAGTGAAACCTAAAAATTAAAACTCTTACTGGAAACGAACGCTTCAACCTAGAAGAGTGAAAATTGGGCAGCCAAGTGGACTTAGTGAACTGATTATTACCACAGAGAATCATCAAGATTGGGTTAAAAAATGTTTGCTGAGATTTTAGAAAAACAGTACTTTTGGACGCTTGGCACACCTTTCCAATGAAAGTGTTTTTAGGCAGTCTCTAGTTAGGGCTGCTTCAAGAGGAAACAATCCATAGAGACAGAACATAAAACTACTTTATTTTGTCATTCTCAAAGATCTAGCACAAACCGTGTTTCATTTAGAGTTCCAAACACATCAATCTATATAGGAGAAAACAGAGTGAAACCTAAAAATTCAAACTATTACTGGAAACGAACGCTTCAACCTAGAAGAGTGAATATTCGGCAGCCAAGTGGGCTTAGTGAACTGATCATTACCACAGAGAATCATCAAGATTGGGTGCAAAAAAGTTTGCCGAGATTTCAGAAAACCAATACTTTTGGACGCTTGGCACACCTTTTCAATGAAAGTGTTTTTAGGCTGTCTCTAGTTAGGGCTTCTTCAAGAGGAAACAACCCATAGAGACAGAACATAAAACTACTTTATTTTGTCAAATTTCAAAGAGCTAGCACAAACCGTGTTTCATTTAGAGTTCCCAACACATCTATCTATATAGGAGAAAACAGAATGAAACCTAAAAATTCAAACTCTTACTGGAATCGAACGCTTCAACCTAGAAGAGTGAATATTGGGCAGCCAAGTGGGCTTAGTGAACTGATCATTACCACAGAGAATCATCCAGATTGGGTGAAAAAATGTTTGCCGAGATTTCAGAAAACCAGTGCTTTTGGACGCTTGGCACACCTTTCCAATGAAAGTGTACTTAGGCAGTCTCTAGTTAGGGCTGCTTCACGAAGAAACAAACCATTGAGACAGAACCTAAAACTACTTTATTTTGTCAATTTTCAAAGAGCTAGCACAAACCGTGTTTCATTTAGAGTTCCCAACACATCTATCTATATAGGAGAAAACACAGTGAAACCTAAAAATTCAAACTCTTACTGGAAACGAACGCTTCAACCTAGAAGAGTGAAAATTGGCAGCCAAGTGGACGTAGTGAACTGATCATTACCACAGAGAATCATCAAGATTGGGTGAAAAAATGTTTGCCGAGATTTCAGAAAACCAATACTTTTAGAAGCTTGGCACACGTTTCCAATGAAAGTGTATTTAGGCAGTCTATAGTTAGGGCTGCTTCAAGAGGAAACAAACCATAGAGACAGAACCTAAATCTACTTTATTTTGTCAATTTTCAAATAGCTAGCACAAACCGTGTTTCATTTAGAGTTCCAAACTCATCTATCTATACAGGGGAAAACACAGTGAAACCTAAAAATTCAAACTCTTACTGGAAACGAACGCTTCAACCTAGAAGAGTGAAAATTGGGCAGCCAAGTGGACTTAGTGAACTGATCATTACCACAGAGAATCATCAAGATTGGGTGGAAAAAAGTTTGCCGAGATTTCAGAAAACCAATACTTTTGGACGCTCGGCACACCTTTTCAATGAAAGTGTTTTTAGGCTGTCTCTAGTTAGGGCTTCTTCAAGAGGAAACAATCCATAGAGACAGAACATAAAACTACTTTATTTTGTCAATTTTCAAAGAGCTAGCACAAACCGTGTTTCATTTAGAGTTCCCAACACATCTATCTATATAGGAGAAAACAGAGTGAAACCTAAAAATTCAAACTCTTACTGGAATCGAACGCTTCAACCTAGAAGAGTGAAAATTGGGCAGCCAAGTGGACTTAGTGAACTGATCACTACCACAGAGAATCATCAAGATTGGGTGAAAAAAATTTTGCCGAGATTTCAGAAAACCAGTACTTTTGGACGCTTGGCACACCTTTCCAATGAAAGTGTATTTAGGCAGTCTCTAGTTAGGGCTGCTTGAAGAGGAAACAAACTTTAGAGACAGAACTTAGAACTACTTTATTTTGTCAATTTTCAAAGAGCTAGCACAAACCGTGTTTCATTTAGAGTTCCCAACACATCTATCTATATAGGAGAAAACAGAGTGAAACCTAAAAATTCAAACTCTTACTGGAAACGAACGCTTCAACCTAGAAGAGTGAATATTGGGCAGCCAATTGGGCTTAGTGAACTGATCATTACCACAGAGAATCAACAAGATTGGGTGGAAAAATGTTTGCCGAGATTTCAGAAAACCAATACTTTTAGACGCTTGGCACACGTTTCCAATGAAAGTGTATTTAGGCAGTCTCTAGTTAGGGCTGCTTCAAGAGGAAACAAACCATAGAGACAGAACCTAAATCTACTTTATTTTGTCAATTTTCAAAGAGCTAGCACAAACCGTGTTTCATTTAAAGTCCCAAACACAGCTATCTATACAGGAGAAAACAGAGTGAAACCTAAAAATTCAAACTCTTACTGGAAACGAACGCTTCAAAATAGAAGAGTGAAAATTGGGCAGCCAAGTGGACTTAGTGAACTGATCATTACCACAGAGAATCATCAAGATTGGGTGGAAAAATGTTTGCCGAGATTTCAGAAAACCAGTACTTTTGGACGCTTGGCACACCTTTCCAATGAAAGTGTATTTAGGCAGTCTCTAGTTAGGGCTGCTTCAAGAGGAAACAAACCATAGAGACAGAACTTAGAACTACGTTATTTTGTCAATTTTCAAAGAGCTAGCACAAACCGTGTTTCATTTAGAGTTCCCAACACATCTATCTATATAGGAGAAAACAGAGTGAAACCTAAAAATTCAAACTATTAGTGGAAACGAACGCTTCAACCTAGAAGAGTGAAAATTGGGCGGCCAAGTGGACTTAGTGAACTGATCATTACCACAGAGAATTATCAAGATTGGGTGAAAAAATATTTGCCGAGATTTCAGAAAACCAGTAATTTTGGACGCTTGGCACACGTTTCCAATGAAAGTGTATTTAGGCAGTCACTAGTTAGGGCTGCTTCAAGAGGAAACAAACCATAGAGACAGAACCTAAATCTACTTTATTTTGTCAATTTTCAAAGAGCTAGCACAAACCGTGTTTCATTTAGAGTTCCCAACACATCTATCTATATAGGAGAAAACACAGTGAAACCTAAAAATTCAAACTCTTACTGGAATCAAACGCTTCAACCTAGAAGTGTGAAAATTGGGAAGCCAAGTTGACATAGTGAACTGATCACTACTACAGAGAATCATCAAGATTGGTTGAAAAAATGTTTGCCGTGATTTCAGAAAACCGGTACTTTTGGACGCTTGGCACACGTTTCCAATGAAAGTGTTTTTAGGCAGTCTCTAATTAGGGCTGCTTCAAGAGGAAACAATCCATAGAGAGAGAACATAAAACTACTTTATTTTGTCAATTTTCAAAGATCTAGCAAAAACCGTGTTTCATTTAGAGTTCCCAACACATCTATCTATATAGGAGAAAACACAGTGAAACCTAAAAATTCAAACTCTTACTGGAAACGAACGCTTCAACCTAGAAGAGTGAAAATTGGGCGGCCAAGTGGACTTAGTGAACTGATTATTACCACAGAGAATCATCAAGATTGGGTGAAAAAATGTTAGTCGAGATTTTAGAAAACCAGTACTTTTGGACGCTTGGCACGCCTTTCCAATGAAAGTGTTTTTAGGCAGTCTCTAATTAGGGCTGCTTCAAGAGGAAACAATCCATAGAGACAGAACAAAAAACTACTTTATTTTATCAATTCTGAAAGATCTAGCACAAACCGTGTTTCATTTAGAGATCCAAACACATCAATCTATATAGGAGAAAACAGAGTGAAACCTAAAAATTCAAACTCTTACTGGAAACGAACGCTTCAACCTAGAAGAGTGAAAATTGGGCAGCCAAGTGGACTTAGTGAACTGATTATTACCACAGAGAATCATCAAGATTGGGTTAAAAAATGTTTGCCGAGATTTTAGAAAAACAGTACTTTTGGACGCTTGGCAAACCTTTCCAATGGAAGTGTTTTTAGGCAGTCTCTAGTTAGGGCTGCTTCAAGAGGAAACAATCCATAGAGACAGAACATAAAACTACTTTATTTTGTCATTCTCAAAGATCTAGTACAAACCGTGTTTCATTTAGAGTTCCAAACACATCTATCTATATAGGAGAAAACAGAGTGAAACCTAAAAATTCAAACTCTTACTGGAAACGAACGCTTCAACCTAGAAGAGTGAAAATTGGGCAGCCAAGTGGGCTTAGTGAACTGATCATTACCACGGAGAATCATCAAGATTGGGTGAAAAAAATGTTTGCCGAGATTTCAGAAAACCAGTACTTTTGGACGCTTGGCACACCTTTCCAATGAAATTGTATTTAGGCAGTCTCTAGTTAGGGCTGCTTCAAGAGGAAACAAACCATAGAGACAGAACCGAAAACTACTTTATTTTGTCAGTTTTCAAAGAGCTAGCACAAACCGTGTTTCATTTAGAGTTCCCAACACATCTATCTATATAGGAGAAAACAGAGTGAAACCTAAAAATTCAAACTCTTACTGGAAACGAACGCTTCAACCTAGAAGAATGAAAATTGGGCAGCCAAGTGGACTTAGTGAACTGATTATTACCACAGAGAATCATCAAGATTGGGTGAAAAAATGTTTGCCGAGATTTTAGAATACCAATACTTTTGGACGCTTCTCACACCTTTCCAATGAAAGTGTTTTTAGGCAGTCTCTAGTTAGGGCTGCTTCAAGAGGAAACAATCCGTAGAGACAGAACATAAAACTACTTTTTTTTGTCAATTCTCAAAGATCTAGCACAAACCGTGTTTCATTTAGAGTTCCAAACACATCAATCTATATAGGAGAAAACAGAGTGAAACCTAAAAATTCAAACTCTTACTGGAAACGAACGCTTCAACCTAGAAGAGTGAAAATAGGGCAGCCAAGTGGACTTAGTGAACTGATCACTACCACAGACAATCATCAAGATTGGGTGGAAAAATGTTTGCCGAGATTTCAGAAAACCAGTACTTTTGGACGCTTGGCACACCTTTTTAATGAAAGTGTTTTTAGGCAGTCTCTAGTTAGGGCTTCTTCAAGAGGAAACAATCCATAGAGAGAGAACATAAAACTACTTTATTTTGTCAATTTTCAAAGATCTAGCAAAAACCGTGTTTCATTTAGAGTTCCCAACACATCTATCTATATAGGAGAAAACAGAGTGAAACCTAAAAATTCAAACTCTTACTGGAATTGAACGCTTCAACCTAGAAGAGTGAATATTGGGCAGCCAAGTGGACTTAGTGAACTGATCACTACCACAATGTCACATCAAGATTGGGTGAAAAAATGTTTGCCGAGATTTCAGAAAACCAGTACTTTTGGACGCTTGGCACACGTTTCCAATGAAAGTGTATTTAGGCAGTCTCTAGTTAGGGCTGCTTCAAGAGGAAACAAACCATAGAGACAGAACTTAGAACTACTTTATTTTGTCAATTTTCAAAGAGCTAGCACAAACCGTGTTTCATTTAGAGTTCCCAACACATCTATCTATATAGGAGAAAACAGAGTGAAACCTAAAAATTCAAACTCTTACTGGAAACGAACGCTTCAACCTAGAAGAGTGAAAATTGGGCGGCCAAGTGGACTTAGTGAACTGATCATTACCACAGAGAATCATCAAGATTGGGTGAAAAAATATTTGCCGAGATTTCAGAAAACCAGTAATTTTGGACGCTTGGCACACGTTTCCAATGAAAGTGTATTTAGGCAGTCTCTAGTTAGGGCTGCTTCAAGAGGAAACAAACCATAGAGACAGAACCTAAATCTACTTTATTTTGTCAATTTTCAAAGAGCTAGCACAAACCGTGTTTCATTTAGAGTTCCCAACACATCTATCTATATAGGAGAAAACACAGTGAAACCTAAAAATTCAAACTCTTACTGGAATCAAACGCTTCAACCTAGAAGTGTGAAAATTGGGAAGCCAAGTTGACATAGTGAACTGATCACTACCACAGAGAATCATCAAGATTGGTTGAAAAAATGTTTGCCGTGATTTCAGAAAACCGGTACTTTTGGACGCTTGGCACACGTTTCCAATGAAAGTGTATTTAGGCAGTCTCCAGTTAGGGCTGCTTGAAGAGGATACAAACCATAGAGACAGAACCTAAAACTGCTTTATTTTGTCAATTTTCAAAGAGCTAGCACAAACCGTGTTTCATTTAGAGTTCCCAACACATCTATCTATATAGGAGAAAACAGAGTGAAACCTAAAAATTCAAACTATTAGTGGAGACGAACGCTTCAACCTAGAATAGTGAAAATTGGGCAGCCAAGTGGGCTTAGTGAACTTATCATTACAACAATGTCTCATCAAGATTGGCTGAAAAAAGTTTTGCCGAGATTTCAGAAAACCAGTACTTTTGGAAGCTTGGCACACCTTTCCAATGAAAATGTCTTTAAGCAGTCTCTGCTTAGGGCTGCTTCAAGAGGAAACAACCTTAGAGACAGAACTTAGAACTACTTTATTTTGTCAATTTTCAAAGAGCTAGCACAAACCATGTTTCATTTAGATTTCCCAACACATCTATCTATATAGGAGAAAACATAGTGAAACCTAAAAATTCAAACTCTTACTGGAAACGAACGCTTCAACCTAGAAGAGTGAAAATTGGGCGGCCAAGTGGCCTTAGTGAACTGGTCATTACCACAGAGAATCATCAAGATTGGGTGAAAAAATGTTTGCCGAGATTTCAGAAAACCAGTGCTTTTGGACGCTTGGCACACCTTTAAAATGAAAGTGTACTTAGGCATTCTCTAGTTAGGGCTGCTTCAAGAGGAAAGAAACCATGGAGACAGAACCTAAAACTACTTTATTTTGTCAATTTTCAAAGAGCTAGCACAAACCGTGTTTCATTTAGAGTTCCCAACACATCTATCTATATAGGAGAAAACAGAGTGAAACCTCAAAATTCAAACTCTTACTGGAAACGAACGCTTCAACCTAGAAGAGTGAAAATTGGGCAGCCAAGTGGACTTAGTGAACTGATTATTACCACAGAGAATCATCAAGATTGGGTTTAAAAATGTTTGTCGAGATTTTAGAAAACCAGTACTTTTGGACGCTTGGCACGCCTTTGCAATGAAAGTGTTTTTAGGCAGTCTCTAGTTAGGGCTGCTTCAAGAGGAAACAATCCATAGAGACAGAACATAAAACTACTTTATTTTATCAATTCTCAAAGATCTAGCCCAAACCGTGTTTCATTTAGAGTTCCAAACACATCAATCTATATGAGAAAACAGAGTGAAACCTAAAAATTCAAACTCTTACTGGAAACGAACGCTTCAACCTAGAAGAGTGAAAATTGGGCAGCCAAGTGGACTTAGTGAACTGATTATTACCACAGAGAATCATCAAGATTGGGTTAAAAAATGTTTGCCGAGATTTTAGAAAAACAGTACTTTTGGACGCTTGGCACACCTTTCCAATGAAAGTGTTTTTAGGCAGTCTCTAGTTAGGGCTGCTTCAAGAGGAAACAATCCATAGAGACAGAACATAAAACTACTTTATTTTGTCATTCTCAAAGATCTAGCACAAACCGTGTTTCATTTAGAGTTCCAAACACATCAATCTATATAGGAGAAAACAGAGTGAAACCTAAAAATTCAAACTATTACTGGAAACGAACGCTTCAACCTAGAAGAGTGAATATTGGGCAGCCAAGTGGGCTTAGTGAACTGATCATTACCACAGAGAATCATCAAGATTGGGTGGAAAAAAGTTTGCCGAGATTTCAGAAAACCAATACTTTTGGACGCTTGGCACACCTTTTCAATGAAAGTGTTTTTAGGCTGTCTCTAGTTAGGGCTTCTTCAAGAGGAAACAATCCATAGAGACAGAACATAAAACTACTTTATTTTGTCAAATTTCAAAGAGCTAGCACAAACCGTGTTTCATTTAGAGTTCCCAACACATCTATCTATATAGGAGAAAACAGAATGAAACCTAAAAATTCAAACTCTTACTGGAATCGAACGCTTCAACCTAGAAGAGTGAATATTGGGCAGCCAAGTGGGCTTAGTGAACTGATCATTACCACAGAGAATCATCCAGATTGGGTGAAAAAATGTTTGCCGAGATTTCAGAAAACCAGTGCTTTTGGACGCTTGGCACACCTTTCCAATGAAAGTGTACTTAGGCAGTCTCTAGTTAGGGCTGCTTCACGAAGAAACAAACCATGGAGACAGAACCTAAAACTACTTTATTTTGTCAATTTTCAAAGAGCTAGCACAAACCGAGTTTCATTTAGAGTTCCCAACACATCTATCTATATAGGAGAAAACACAGTGAAACCTAAAAATTCAAACTCTTACTGGAAACGAACGCTTCAACCTAGAAGAGTGAAAATTGGCAGCCAAGTGGACGTAGTGAACTGATCATTACCACAGAGAATCATCAAGATTGGGTGAAAAAATGTTTGCCGAGATTTCAGAAAACCAATACTTTTAGAAGCTTGGCACACGTTTCCAATGAAAGTGTATTTAGGCAGTCTATAGTTAGGGCTGCTTCAAGAGGAAACAAACCATAGAGACAGAACCTAAATCTACTTTATTTTGTCAATTTTCAAATAGCTAGCACAAACCGTGTTTCATTTAGAGTTCCAAACTCATCTATCTATACAGGGGAAAACACAGTGAAACCTAAAAATTCAAACTCTTACTGGAAACGAACGCTTCAACCTAGAAGAGTGAAAATTGGGCAGCCAAGTGGACTTAGTGAACTGATCATTACCACAGAGAATCATCAAGATTGGGTGGAAAAACGTTTGCCGAGATTTCAGAAAACCAATACTTTTGGACGCTCGGCACACCTTTTCAATGAAAGTGTTTTTAGGCTGTCTCTAGTTAGGGCTTCTTCAAGAGGAAACAATCCATAGAGACAGAACATAAAACTACTTTATTTTGTCAATTTTCAAAGAGCTAGCACAAACCGTGTTTCATTTAGAGTTCCCAACACATCTATCTATATAGGAGAAAACAGAGTGAAACCTAAAAATTCAAACTCTTACTGGAATCGAACGCTTCAACCTAGAAGAGTGAAAATTGGGCAGCCAAGTGGACTTAGTGAACTGATCACTACCACAGAGAATCATCAAGATTGGGTGAAAAAAATTTTGCCGAGATTTCAGAAAACCAGTACTTTTGGACGCTTGGCACACCTTTCCAATGAAAGTGTATTTAGGCAGTCTCTAGTTAGGGCTGCTTGAAGAGGAAACAAACTTTAGAGACAGAACTTAGAACTACTTTATTTTGTCAATTTTCAAACAGCTAGCACAAACCGTGTTTCATTTAGAGTTCCCAACACATCTATCTATATAGGAGAAAACAGAGTGAAACCTAAAAATTCAAACTCTTACTGGAAACGAACGCTTCAACCTAGAAGAGTGAATATTGGGCAGCCAATTGGGCTTAGTGAACTGATCATTACCACAGAGAATCATCAAGATTGGGTGGAAAAATGTTTGCCGAGATTTCAGAAAACCAATACTTTTAGACGCTTGGCACACGTTTCCAATGAAAGTGTATTTAGGCAGTCTCTAGTTAGGGCTGCTTCAAGAGGAAACAAACCATAGAGACAGAACCTAAATCTACTTTATTTTGTCAATTTTCAAAGAGCTCGCACAAACCGTGATTCATTTAATGTCCCAAACACAGCTATCTATACAGGAGAAAACACAGTGAAACCTAAAAATTCAAACTCTTACTGGAAACGAACGATTCAACCTAGAAGAGTGAAAATTGGGCAGCCAAGTGGACTTAGTGAACTGATCATTACCACAGAGAATCATCAAGATTGGGTGGAAAAATGTTTGCCGAGATTTCAGAAAACCAGTACTTTTGGACGCTTGGCACACCTTTCCAATGAAAGTGTATTTAGGCAGTCTCTAGTTAGGGCTGCTTCAAGAGGAAACAAACCATAGAGACAGAACTTAGAACTACTTTATTTTGTCAATTTTCAAAGAGCTAGCACAAACCGTGTTTCATTTAGAGTTCCCAACACATCTATCTATATAGGAGAAAACAGAGTGAAACCTAAAAATTCAAACTATTAGTGGAAACGAACGCTTCAACCTATAATAGTGAAAACTGGGCAGCCAAGTGGGCTTAGTGAACTCATCATTACCACAATGTCTCATCAAGATTGGGTGAAAAAAGTTTTGCCGAGATTTCAGAAAACCAGTCTTTTGGACGCTTGGCACACCTTTCCAATGAAAATGTCTTTAGACAGTCTCTGCTTAGGGCTGCTTCAAGAGGAAAGAACCTTAGAGACAGAACTTAGAACTACTTTATTTTGTCAATTTTCAAAGAGCTAGCACAAACCATGTTTCATTTAGAGTTCCCAACACATCTATCTATATAGGAGAAAACAGAGTGAAACCTAAAAATTCAAACTCTTACTGGAAACGAACGCTTCAACCTAGAAGAGTGAAAATTGGGCGGCCAAGTGGACTTAGTGAACTGATCATTACCACAGAGAATCATCAAGATTGGGTGAAAAAACATTTGCCGATATTTCAGAAAACCAGTAATTTTGGACGCTTGGCACACGTTTCAAATGAAAGTGTATTTAGGCAGTCTCTAGTTAGGGCTGCTTCAAGAGGAAACAAACCATAGAGACAGAACCTAAATCTACTTTATTTTGTCAATTTTCAAAGAGCTAGCACAAACCGTGTTTCATTTAGAGTTCCAAACACATCTATCTATACAGGAGAAAACAGAGTGAAACCTAAAAATTCAAACTCTTACTGGAAACGAACGCTTCAACCTAGAAGAGTGAAAATTGGGCAGCCAAGTGGGCTTAGTGAACTGATCATTACCACAGAGAATCATCAAGATTGGGTAGAAAAAAGTTTGCCGAGATTTCAGAAAACCAATACTTTTGGACGCTTGGCACACCTTTTCAATGAAAGTGTTTTTAGGCAGTCTCTAGTTAGGGCTTCTCAAGAGGAAACAATCCATAGAGACAGAACATAAAACTACTTTATTTTGTCAATTTTCAAAGAGCTAGCACAAACCGTGTTTCATTTAGAGTTCCCAACACATCTATCTATATAGGAGAAAACAGAGTGAAACCTAAAAATTCAAACTCTTACTGGAATCGAACGCTTCAACCTAGAAGAGTGAAAATTGGGCAGCCAAGTGGACTTAGTGAACTGATAACTACCACAGAGAATCATCAAGATTGGGTGAAAAAAATTTTGCCGAGATTTCAGAAAACCAGTACTTTTGGACGCTTGGCACAGCTTTCCAATGAAAGTGTATTTAGGCAGTCTCTAGTTAGGGCTGCTTCAAGAGGAAACAAACCATAGAGACAGAACTTAGAACTACTTTATTTTGTCAATTTTCAAAGAGCTAGGACAAACCGTGTTTCATTTAGAGTTCCCAACACATCTATCTATATAGGAGAAAACAGAGTGAAACCTAAAAATTCAAACTATTAGTGGAAACGAACGCTTCAACCTAGAAGAGTGAAAATTGGGCAGCCAAGTGGACGTAGTGAACTGATCATTACCACAGAGAATCATCAAGATTGGGTGAAAAAATGTTTGCCGAGATTTCAGAAAACCAATACTTTTAGACGCTTGGCACACGTTTCCAATGAAAGTGTATTTAGGCAGTCTCTAGTTAGGGCTGCTTCAAGAGGAAACAAACCATAGAGACAGAACCTAAATCTACTTTATTTTGTCAATTTTCAAAGAGCTAGCACAAACCGTGTTTCATTTAAAGTGCCAAACACAGCTATCTATACAGGAGAAAACACAGTGAAACCTAAAAATTCAAACTCTTACTGGAAACGAACGATTCAACCTAGAAGAGTGAAAATTGGGCATCCAAGTGGACTTAGTGAACTGATCATTACCACAGAGAATCATCAAGATTGGGTGGAAAAATGTTTGCCGAGATTTCAGAAAACCAGTACTTTTGGACGCTTGGCACACCTTTCCAATGAAAGTGTATTTAGGCAGTCTCTAGTTAGGGCTGCTTCAAGAGGAAACAAACCATAGAGACAGAACTTAGAACTACTTTATTTTGTCAATTTTCAAAGATGTAGCACAAACCGTGTTTCATTTAGAGTTCCCAACACATCTATCTATATAGGAGAAAACAGAGTGAAACCTAAAAATTCAAACTATTAGTGGAAACGAACGCTTCAACCTAGAATAGTGAAAATTGGGCAGCCAAGTGGGCTTAGTGAACTGATCATTACCACAATGTCTCATCAAGATTGGGTGAAAAAAGGTTTGCCGAGATTTCAGAAAACCAGTACTTTTGGACGCTTGGCACACCTTTCCAATGAAAATGTCTTTAGGAATTCTCTGCTTAGGGCTGCTTCAAGAGGAAAGAAACCTTAGAGACAGAACTTAGAACTACTTTATTTGGTCAATTTTCAAAGAGCTAGCACAAACCATGTTTCTTTTAGAGTTCCCAACACATCTATCTATATAGGAGAAAACAGAGTGAAACCTAAAAATTCAAACTCTTACTGGAAACGAACGCTTCAACCTAGAAGAGTGAAAATTGGGCGGCCAAGTGGACTTAGTGAACTGATCATTACCACAGAGAATCATCAAGATTGGGTGAAAAAATGTTTGCCGAGATTTCAGAAAACCAGTAATTTTGGACGCTTGGCACACGTTTCCAATGAAAGTGTATTTAGGCAGTCTCTAGTTAGGGCTGCTTCAAGAGGAAACAAACCATAGAGACAGAACCTAAATCTACTTTATTTTGTCAATTTTCAAAGAGCTAGCACAAACCGTGTTTCATTTAGAGTTCCCAACACATCTATCTATATAGGAGAAAACAGAGTGAAACCTAAAAATTCAAACTCTTACTGGAAACGAATGCTTCAACCTACAAGAGTGAATATTGGGCAGCCAAGTGGGCTTAGTGAACTGATCATTACCACAGAGAATCATCAAGATTGGGTGAAAAAATGTTTGCTGAGATTTCAGAAAACCAGTGCTTTTGGACGCTTGGCACACCTTTAAAATGAAAGTGTACTTAGGCATTCTCTAGTTAGGGCTGCTTCAAGAGGAAACAAACCATGAAGACAGAACCTAAAACTACTTTATTTTGTCAATTTTCAAAGAGCTAGCACAAACCGTGTTTCATTTAGAGTTCCCAACACATCTATCTATATAGGAGAAAACAGAGTGAAACCTAAAAATTCAAACTCTTACTGGAAACGAACGCTTCAACCTAGAAGAGTGAATATTGGGCAGCCAAGTGGGTTTAGTGAACTGATCATTACCACAGAGAATCATCAAGATTGGGTGAAAAAATGTTTGCCGAGATTTCAGAAAACCAGTGCTTTTGGATGCTTGGCACACCTTTCCAATGAAAGTGTACTTAGGCAGTCTGTAGTTAGGGCTGCTTCAAGAGGAAAGAAACCATGGAGACAGAACTTAAAACTACTTTATTTTGTCAATTTTCAAAGAGCTAGCACAAACCGTGTTTCATTTAGAGTTCCCAACACATCTATCTATATAGGAGAAAACACAGTGAAACCTAAAAATTCAAACTCTTACTGGAAACGAACGCTTCAACATAGAAAAGTGAAAATTGGGCAGCCAAGTGGACTTAGTGAACTGATCATTACCACCGAGAATCATCAAGATTGGGTGAAAAAAATTTTGCCGAGATTTCAGAAAACCAGTACTTTTGGACGCTTGGCACACCTTTCCAATGAAAGTGTATTTAGGCAGTCTGTAGTTAGGGCTACTTCAAGAGGAAACAAACCATAGAGACAGAACTTAGAACTACTTTATTTTGTCAATTTTCAAAGAGCTAGCACAAACCGTGTTTCATTTAGAGTTCCCAACACATCTATCTATATAGGAGAAAACACAGTGAAACCTAAAAATTCAAACTCTTACTGGAAACGAACGCTTCAACCTAGAAGAGTGAAAATTGGGCGGCCAAGTGGACTTAGTGAACTGATTATTACCACAGAGAATCATCAAGATTGGGTGAAAAAATGTTTGTCGAGATTTTAGAAAACCAGTACTTTTGGACGCTTGGCACGCCTTTCCAATGAAAGTGTTTTTAGGCAGTCTCTAATTAGGGCTGCTTCAAGAGGAAACAATCCATAGAGACAGAACATAAAACTACTTTATTTTATCAATTCTCAAAGATCTAGCACAAACCGTGTTTCATTTAGAGATCCAAACACATCAATCTATATAGGAGAAAACAGAGTGAAACCTAAAAATTCAAACTCTTACTGGAAACGAACGCTTCAACCTAGAAGAGTGAAAATTGGGCAGCCAAGTGGACTTAGTGAACTGATCATTACCACAGAGAATCATCAAGATTGGGTGGAAAAATGTTTGCCGAGATTTCAGAAAACCAGTACTTTTGGACGCTTGGCACACCTTTCCAATGAAAGTGTATTTAGGCAGTCTCTAGTTAGGGCTGCTTCAAGAGGAAACAAACCATAGAGACAGAACTTAGAACTACTTTATTTTGTCAATTTTCAAAGAGCTAGCACAAACCGTGTTTCATTTAGAGTTCCCAACACATCTATCTATATAGGAGAAACAGAGTGAAACCTAAAAATTCAAACTATTAGTGGAAACGAACGCTTCAACCTATAATAGTGAAAACTGGGAAGCCAAGTGGGCTTAGTGAACTCATCATTACCACAATGTCTCATCAAGATTGGGTGAAAAAAGTTTTGCCGAGATTTCAGAAAACCAGTCTTTTGGACGCTTGGCACACCTTTCCAATGAAAATGTCTTTAGACAGTCTCTGCTTAGGGCTGCTTCAAGAGGAAAGAACCTTAGAGACAGAACTTAGAACTACTTATTTTGTCAATTTTCAAAGAGCTAGCACAAACCATGTTTCATTTAGAGTTCCCAACACATCTATCTATATAGGAGAAAACAGAGTGAAACCTAAAAATTCAAACTCTTACTGGAAACGAACGCTTCAACCTAGAAGAGTGAAAATTGTGCGGCCAAGTGGACTTAGTGAACTGATCATTACCACAGAGAATCATCAAGATTGGGTGAAAGAACATTTGCCGATATTTCAGAAAACCAGTAATTTTGGACGCTTGGCACACGTTTCCAATGAAAGTGTATTTAGGCAGTCTCTAGTTAGGGCTGCTTCAAGAGGAAACAAACCATAGAGACAGAACCTAAATCTACTTTATTTTGTCAATTTTCAAAGAGCTAGCACAAACCGTGTTTCATTTAGAGTTCCAAACACATCTATCTATACAGGAGAAAACAGAGTGAAACCTAAAATTTCAAACTCTTACTGGAAACGAACGCTTCAACCTAGAAGAGTGAAAATTTGGCAGCCAAGTGGGCTTAGTGAACTGATCATTACCACAGAGAATCATCAAGATTGGGTGGAAAAAAGTTTGCCGAGATTTCAGATAACCAATACTTTTGGACGCTTGGCACACCTTTTCAATGAAAGTGTTTTTAGGCAGTCTCTAGTTAGGGCTTCTCAAGAGGAAACAATCCATAGAGACAGAACATAAAACTACTTTATTTTGTCAATTTTCAAAGAGCTAGCACAAACCGTGTTTCATTTAGAGTTCCCAACACATCTATCTATATAGGAGAAAACAGAGTGAAACCTAAAAATTCAAACTCTTACTGGAATCGAACGCTTCAACCTAGAAGAGTGAAAATTGGGCAGCCAAGTGGACTTAGTGAACTGATAACTACCACAGAGAATCATCAAGATTGGGTGAAAAAAATTTTGCCGAGATTTCAGAAAACCAGTACTTTTGGATGCTTGGCACACCTTTTCAATGAAAGTGTATTTAGGCAGTCTCTAGTTAGGGCTGCTTCAAGAGGAAACAAACCATAGAAACAGAACTTAGAACTACTTTATTTTGTCAATTTTCAAAGAGCTAGGACAAACCGTGTTTCATTTAGAGTTCCCAACACATCTATCTACATAGGAGAAAACAGAGTGAAACCTAAAAATTCAAACTATTAGTGGAAACGAACGCTTCAACCTAGAAGAGTGAAAATTGGGCAGCCAAGTGGACGTAGTGAACTGATCATTACCACAGAGAATCATCAAGATTGGGTGAAAAAATGTTTGCCGAGATTTCAGAAAACCAATACTTTTAGACGCTTGGCACACGTTTCCAATGAAAGTGTATTTAGGCAGTCTCTAGTTAGGGCTGCTTCAAGAGGAAACAAACCATAGAGACAGAACCTAAATCTACTTTATTTTGTCAATTTTCAAAGAGCTAGCACAAACCGTGTTTCATTTAAAGTGCCAAACACAGCTATCTATACAGGAGAAAACACAGTGAAACCTAAAAATTCAAACTCTTACTGGAAACGAACGATTCAACCTAGAAGAGTGAAAATTGGGCATCCAAGTGGACTTAGTGAACTGATCATTACCACAGAGAATCATCAAGATTGGGTGGAAAAATGTTTGCCGAGATTTCAGAAAACCAGTACTTTTGGACGCTTGGCACACCTTTCCAATGAAAGTGTATTTAGGCAGTCTCTAGTTAGGGCTGCTTCAAGAGGAAACAAACCATAGAGACAGAACTTAGAACTACTTTATTTTGTCAATTTTCAAAGATGTAGCACAAACCGTGTTTCATTTAGAGTTCCCAACACATCTATCTATATAGGAGAAAACAGAGTGAAACCTAAAAATTCAAACTATTAGTGGAAACGAACGCTTCAACCTAGAATAGTGAAAATTGGGCAGCCAAGTGGGCTTAGTGAACTGATCATTACCACAATGTCTCATCAAGATTGGGTGAAAAAAGGTTTGCCGAGATTTCAGAAAACCAGTACTTTTGGACGCTTGGCACACCTTTCCAATGAAAATGTCTTTAGGAATTCTCTGCTTAGGGCTGCTTCAAGAGGAAAGAAACCTTAGAGACAGAACTTAGAACTACTTTATTTGGTCAATTTTCAAAGAGCTAGCACAAACCATGTTTCTTTTAGAGTTCCCAAAACATCTATCTATATAGGAGAAAACAGAGTGAAACCTAAAAATTCAAACTCTTACTGGAAACGAACGCTTCAACCTAGAAGAGTGAAAATTGGGCGGCCAAGTGGACTTAGTGAACTGATCATTACCACAGAGAATCATCAAGATTGGGTGAAAAAATGTTTGCCGAGATTTCAGAAAACCAGTAATTTTGGACGCTTCGCACACGTTTCCAATGAAAGTGTATTTAGGCAGTCTCTAGTTAGGGCTGCTTCAAGAGGAAACAAACCATAGAGACAGAACCTAAATCTACTTTATTTTGTCAATTTTCAAAGAGCTAGCACAAACCGTGTTTCATTTAGAGTTCCCAACACATCTATCTATATAGGAGAAAACAGAGTGAAACCTAAAAATTCAAACTCTTACTGGAAACGAATGCTTCAACCTAGAAGAGTGAATATTAGGCAGCCAAGTGGGCTTAGTGAACTGATCATTACCACAGAGAATCATCAAGATTGGGTGAAAAAATGTTTCCTGAGATTTCAGAAAACCAGTGCTTTTGGACGCTTGGCACACCTTTAAAATGAAAGTGTACTTAGGCATTCTCTAGTTAGGGCTGCTTCAAGAGGAAACAAACCATGGAGACAGAACCTAAAACTACTTTATTTTGTCAATTTTCAAAGAGCTAGCACAAACCGTGTTTCATTTAGAGTTCCCAACACATCTATCTATATAGGAGAAAACAGAGTGAAACCTAAAAATTCAAACTCTTACTGGAAACGAACGCTTCAACCTAGAAGAGTGAAAATTGGGCAGCCAAGTGGGTTTAGTGAACTGATCATTACCACAGAGAATCATCAAGATTGGGTGAAAAAATGTTTGCCGAGATTTCAGAAAACCAGTGCTTTTGGACGCTTGGCACACCTTTCCAATGAAAGTGTACTTAATCAGTCTGTAGTTAGGGCTGCTTCAAGAGGAAAGAAACCATGGAGACAGAACCTAAAACTACTTTATTTTGTCAATTTTCAAAGAGCTAGCACAAACCGTGTTTCATTTAGAGTTCCCAACACATCTATCTATATAGGAGAAAACACAGTGAAACCTAAAAATTCAAACTCTTACTGGAAACGAACGCTTCAACATAGAAGAGTGAAAATTGGGCAGCCAAGTGGACTTAGTGAACTGATCATTACCACCGAGAATCATCAAGATTGGGTGAAAAAAGTTTTGCCGAGATTTCAGAAAACCAGTACTTTTGGACGCTTGGCACACCTTTCCAATGAAAGTGTATTTAGGCAGTCTGTAGTTAGGGCTACTTCAAGAGGAAACAAACCATAGAGACAGAACTTAGAACTACTTTATTTTGTCAATTTTCAAAGAGCTAGCACAAACCGTGTTTCATTTAGAGTTCCCAACACATCTATCTATATAGGAGAAAACACAGTGAAACCTAAAAATTCAAACTCTTACTGGAAACGAACGCTTCAACCTAGAAGAGTGAAAATTGGGCGGCCAAGTGGACTTAGTGAACTGATTATTACCACAGAGAATCATCAAGATTGGGTGAAAAAATGTTTGTCGAGATTTTAGAAAACCAGTACTTTTGGACGCTTGGCACGCCTTTCCAATGAAAGTGTTTTTAGGCAGTCTCTAATTAGGGCTGCTTCAAGAGGAAACAATCCATAGAGACAGAACATAAAACTACTTTATTTTATCAATTCTCAAAGATCTAGCACAAACCGTGTTTCATTTAGAGATCCAAACACATCAATCTATATAGGAGAAAACAGAGTGAAACCTAAAAATTCAAACTCTTACTGGAAACGAACGCTTCAACCTAGAAGAGTGAAAATTGGGCAGCCAAGTGGACTTAGTGAACTGATTATTACCACAGAGAATCATCAAGATTGGGTTAAAAAATGTTTGCCGAGATTTTAGAAAAACAGTACTTTTGGACGCTTGGCAAACCTTTCCAATGGAAGTGTTTTTAGGCAGTCTCTAGTTAGGGCTGCTTCAAGAGGAAACAATCCATAGAGACAGAACATAAAACTACTTTATTTTGTCATTCTCAAAGATCTAGCACAAACCGTGTTTCATTTAGAGTTCCAAACACATCTATCTATATAGGAGAAAACAGAGTGAAACCTAAAAATTCAAACTCTTACTGGAAACGAACGCTTCAACCTAGAAGAGTGAAAATTGGGCAGCCAAGTGGGCTTAGTGAACTGATCATTACCACGGAGAATCATCAAGATTGGGTGAAAAAAATGTTTGCCGAGATTTCAGAAAACCAGTACTTTTGGACGCTTGGCACACCTTTCCAATGAAATTGTATTTAGGCAGTCTCTAGTTAGGGCTGCTTCAAGAGGAAACAAACCATAGAGACAGAACCGAAAACTACTTTATTTTGTCAGTTTTCAAAGAGCTAGCACAAACCGTGTTTCATTTAGAGTTCCCAACACATCTATCTATATAGGAGAAAACAGAGTGAAACCTAAAAATTCAAACTCTTACTGGAAACGAACGCTTCAACCTAGAAGAATGAAAATTGGGCAGCCAAGTGGACTTAGTGAACTGATTATTACCACAGAGAATCATCAAGATTGGGTGAAAAAATGTTTGCCGAGATTTTAGAATACCAATACTTTTGGACGCTTCTCACACCTTTCCAATGAAAGTGTTTTTAGGCAGTCTCTAGTTAGGGCTGCTTCAAGAGGAAACAATCCGTAGAGACAGAACATAAAACTACTTTTTTTTGTCAATTCTCAAAGATCTAGCACAAACCGTGTTTCATTTAGAGTTCCAAACACATCAATCTATATAGGAGAAAACAGAGTGAAACCTAAAAATTCAAACTCTTACTGGAAACGAACGCTTCAACCTAGAAGAGTGAAAATAGGGCAGCCAAGTGGACTTAGTGAACTGATCACTACCACAGACAATCATCAAGATTGGGTGGAAAAATGTTTGCCGAGATTTCAGAAAACCAGTACTTTTGGACGCTTGGCACACGTTTCCAATGAAAGTGTATTTAGGCAGTCTCTAGTTCGGGCTGCTTCAAGAGGAAACAAACCATAGAGACAGAACTTAGAACTACTTTATTTTGTCAATTTTCAAAGAGCTAGCACAAACCGTGTTTCATTTAGAGTTCCCAACACATCTATCTATATAGGAGAAAACAGAGTGAAACCTAAAAATTCAAACTCTTACTGGAAACGAACGCTTCAACCTAGAAGAGTGAAAATTGGGCGGCCAAGTGGACTTAGTGAACTGATCATTACCACAGAGAATCATCAAGATTGGGTGAAAAAATATTTGCCGAGATTTCAGAAAACCAGTAATTTTGGACGCTTGGCACACGTTTCCAATGAAAGTGTATTTAGGCAGTCTCTAGTTAGGGCTGCTTCAAGAGGAAACAACCCATAGAGACAGAACCTAAATCTACTTTATTTTGTCAATTTTCAAAGAGCTAGCACAAACCGTGTTTCCTTTAGAGTTCCCAACACATCTATCTATATAGGAGAAAACACAGTGAAACCTAAAAATTCAAACTCTTACTGGAAACAAACGCTTCAACCTAGAAGTGTGAAAATTGGGAAGCCAAGTTGACATAGTGAACTGATCACTACCACAGAGAATCATCAAGATTGGTTGAAAAAATGTTTGCCGTGATTTCAGAAAACCGGTACTTTTGGACGCTTGGCACACGTTTCCAATGAAAGTGTATTTAGGCAGTCTCCAGTTAGGGCTGCTTGAAGAGGATACAAACCATAGAGACAGAACCTAAAACTGCTTTATTTTGTCAATTTTCAAAGAGCTAGCACAAACCGTGTTTCATTTAGAGTTCCCAACACATCTATCTATATAGGAGAAAACAGAGTGAAACCTAAAAATTCAAACTATTAGTGGAGACGAACGCTTCAACCTAGAATAGTGAAAATTGGGCAGCCAAGTGGACTTAGTGAACTGATCATTACCACCGAGAATCATCAAGATTGGGTGAAAAAAGTTTTGCCGAGATTTCAGAAAACCAGTACTTTTGGACGCTTGGCACACCTTTCCAATGAAAGTGTATTTAGGCAGTCTGTAGTTAGGGCTACTTCAAGAGGAAACAAACCATAGAGACAGAACTTAGAACTACTTTATTTTGTCAATTTTCAAAGAGCTAGCACAAACCGTGTTTCATTTAGAGTTCCCAACACATCTATCTATATAGGAGAAAACACAGTGAAACCTAAAAATTCAAACTCTTACTGGAAACGAACGCTTCAACCTAGAAGAGTGAAAATTGGGCGGCCAAGTGGACTTAGTGAACTGATTATTACCACAGAGAATCATCAAGATTGGGTGAAAAAATGTTTGTCGAGATTTTAGAAAACCAGTACTTTTGGACGCTTGGCACGCCTTTCCAATGAAAGTGTTTTTAGGCAGTCTCTAATTAGGGCTGCTTCAAGAGGAAACAATCCATAGAGACAGAACATAAAACTACTTTATTTTATCAATTCTCAAAGATCTAGCACAAACCGTGTTTCATTTAGAGATCCAAACACATCAATCTATATAGGAGAAAACAGAGTGAAACCTAAAAATTCAAACTCTTACTGGAAACGAACGCTTCAACCTAGAAGAGTGAAAATTGGGCAGCCAAGTGGACTTAGTGAACTGATTATTACCACAGAGAATCATCAAGATTGGGTTAAAAAATGTTTGCCGAGATTTTAGAAAAACAGTACTTTTGGACGCTTGGCAAACCTTTCCAATGGAAGTGTTTTTAGGCAGTCTCTAGTTAGGGCTGCTTCAAGAGGAAACAATCCATAGAGACAGAACATAAAACTACTTTATTTTGTCATTCTCAAAGATCTAGCACAAACCGTGTTTCATTTAGAGTTCCAAACACATCTATCTATATAGGAGAAAACAGAGTGAAACCTAAAAATTCAAACTCTTACTGGAAACGAACGCTTCAACCTAGAAGAGTGAAAATTGGGCAGCCAAGTGGGCTTAGTGAACTGATCATTACCACGGAGAATCATCAAGATTGGGTGAAAAAAATGTTTGCCGAGATTTCAGAAAACCAGTACTTTTGGACGCTTGGCACACCTTTCCAATGAAATTGTATTTAGGCAGTCTCTAGTTAGGGCTGCTTCAAGAGGAAACAAACCATAGAGACAGAACCGAAAACTACTTTATTTTGTCAGTTTTCAAAGAGCTAGCACAAACCGTGTTTCATTTAGAGTTCCCAACACATCTATCTATATAGGAGAAAACAGAGTGAAACCTAAAAATTCAAACTCTTACTGGAAACGAACGCTTCAACCTAGAAGAATGAAAATTGGGCAGCCAAGTGGACTTAGTGAACTGATTATTACCACAGAGAATCATCAAGATTGGGTGAAAAAATGTTTGCCGAGATTTTAGAATACCAATACTTTTGGACGCTTCTCACACCTTTCCAATGAAAGTGTTTTTAGGCAGTCTCTAGTTAGGGCTGCTTCAAGAGGAAACAATCCGTAGAGACAGAACATAAAACTACTTTTTTTTGTCAATTCTCAAAGATCTAGCACAAACCGTGTTTCATTTAGAGTTCCAAACACATCAATCTATATAGGAGAAAACAGAGTGAAACCTAAAAATTCAAACTCTTACTGGAAACGAACGCTTCAACCTAGAAGAGTGAAAATAGGGCAGCCAAGTGGACTTAGTGAACTGATCACTACCACAGACAATCATCAAGATTGGGTGGAAAAATGTTTGCCGAGATTTCAGAAAACCAGTACTTTTGGACGCTTGGCACACGTTTCCAATGAAAGTGTATTTAGGCAGTCTCTAGTTCGGGCTGCTTCAAGAGGAAACAAACCATAGAGACAGAACTTAGAACTACTTTATTTTGTCAATTTTCAAAGAGCTAGCACAAACCGTGTTTCATTTAGAGTTCCCAACACATCTATCTATATAGGAGAAAACAGAGTGAAACCTAAAAATTCAAACTCTTACTGGAAACGAACGCTTCAACCTAGAAGAGTGAAAATTGGGCGGCCAAGTGGACTTAGTGAACTGATCATTACCACAGAGAATCATCAAGATTGGGTGAAAAAATATTTGCCGAGATTTCAGAAAACCAGTAATTTTGGACGCTTGGCACACGTTTCCAATGAAAGTGTATTTAGGCAGTCTCTAGTTAGGGCTGCTTCAAGAGGAAACAACCCATAGAGACAGAACCTAAATCTACTTTATTTTGTCAATTTTCAAAGAGCTAGCACAAACCGTGTTTCCTTTAGAGTTCCCAACACATCTATCTATATAGGAGAAAACACAGTGAAACCTAAAAATTCAAACTCTTACTGGAAACAAACGCTTCAACCTAGAAGTGTGAAAATTGGGAAGCCAAGTTGACATAGTGAACTGATCACTACCACAGAGAATCATCAAGATTGGTTGAAAAAATGTTTGCCGTGATTTCAGAAAACCGGTACTTTTGGACGCTTGGCACACGTTTCCAATGAAAGTGTATTTAGGCAGTCTCCAGTTAGGGCTGCTTGAAGAGGATACAAACCATAGAGACAGAACCTAAAACTGCTTTATTTTGTCAATTTTCAAAGAGCTAGCACAAACCGTGTTTCATTTAGAGTTCCCAACACATCTATCTATATAGGAGAAAACAGAGTGAAACCTAAAAATTCAAACTATTAGTGGAGACGAACGCTTCAACCTAGAATAGTGAAAATTGGGCAGCCAAGTGGACTTAGTGAACTGATCATTACCACCGAGAATCATCAAGATTGGGTGAAAAAAGTTTTGCCGAGATTTCAGAAAACCAGTACTTTTGGACGCTTGGCACACCTTTCCAATGAAAGTGTATTTAGGCAGTCTGTAGTTAGGGCTACTTCAAGAGGAAACAAACCATAGAGACAGAACTTAGAACTACTTTATTTTGTCAATTTTCAAAGAGCTAGCACAAACCGTGTTTCATTTAGAGTTCCCAACACATCTATCTATATAGGAGAAAACACAGTGAAACCTAAAAATTCAAACTCTTACTGGAAACGAACGCTTCAACCTAGAAGAGTGAAAATTGGGCGGCCAAGTGGACTTAGTGAACTGATTATTACCACAGAGAATCATCAAGATTGGGTGAAAAAATGTTTGTCGAGATTTTAGAAAACCAGTACTTTTGGACGCTTGGCACGCCTTTCCAATGAAAGTGTTTTTAGGCAGTCTCTAATTAGGGCTGCTTCAAGAGGAAACAATCCATAGAGACAGAACATAAAACTACTTTATTTTATCAATTCTCAAAGATCTAGCACAAACCGTGTTTCATTTAGAGATCCAAACACATCAATCTATATAGGAGAAAACAGAGTGAAACCTAAAAATTCAAACTCTTACTGGAAACGAACGCTTCAACCTAGAAGAGTGAAAATTGGGCAGCCAAGTGGACTTAGTGAACTGATTATTACCACAGAGAATCATCAAGATTGGGTTAAAAAATGTTTGCCGAGATTTTAGAAAAACAGTACTTTTGGACGCTTGGCAAACCTTTCCAATGGAAGTGTTTTTAGGCAGTCTCTAGTTAGGGCTGCTTCAAGAGGAAACAATCCATAGAGACAGAACATAAAACTACTTTATTTTGTCATTCTCAAAGATCTAGCACAAACCGTGTTTCATTTAGAGTTCCAAACACATCTATCTATATAGGAGAAAACAGAGTGAAACCTAAAAATTCAAACTCTTACTGGAAACGAACGCTTCAACCTAGAAGAGTGAAAATTGGGCAGCCAAGTGGGCTTAGTGAACTGATCATTACCACGGAGAATCATCAAGATTGGGTGAAAAAAATGTTTGCCGAGATTTCAGAAAACCAGTACTTTTGGACGCTTGGCACACCTTTCCAATGAAATTGTATTTAGGCAGTCTCTAGTTAGGGCTGCTTCAAGAGGAAACAAACCATAGAGACAGAACCGAAAACTACTTTATTTTGTCAGTTTTCAAAGAGCTAGCACAAACCGTGTTTCATTTAGAGTTCCCAACACATCTATCTATATAGGAGAAAACAGAGTGAAACCTAAAAATTCAAACTCTTACTGGAAACGAACGCTTCAACCTAGAAGAATGAAAATTGGGCAGCCAAGTGGACTTAGTGAACTGATTATTACCACAGAGAATCATCAAGATTGGGTGAAAAAATGTTTGCCGAGATTTTAGAATACCAATACTTTTGGACGCTTCTCACACCTTTCCAATGAAAGTGTTTTTAGGCAGTCTCTAGTTAGGGCTGCTTCAAGAGGAAACAATCCGTAGAGACAGAACATAAAACTACTTTTTTTTGTCAATTCTCAAAGATCTAGCACAAACCGTGTTTCATTTAGAGTTCCAAACACATCAATCTATATAGGAGAAAACAGAGTGAAACCTAAAAATTCAAACTCTTACTGGAAACGAACGCTTCAACCTAGAAGAGTGAAAATAGGGCAGCCAAGTGGACTTAGTGAACTGATCACTACCACAGACAATCATCAAGATTGGGTGGAAAAATGTTTGCCGAGATTTCAGAAAACCAGTACTTTTGGACGCTTGGCACACGTTTCCAATGAAAGTGTATTTAGGCAGTCTCTAGTTCGGGCTGCTTCAAGAGGAAACAAACCATAGAGACAGAACTTAGAACTACTTTATTTTGTCAATTTTCAAAGAGCTAGCACAAACCGTGTTTCATTTAGAGTTCCCAACACATCTATCTATATAGGAGAAAACAGAGTGAAACCTAAAAATTCAAACTCTTACTGGAAACGAACGCTTCAACCTAGAAGAGTGAAAATTGGGCGGCCAAGTGGACTTAGTGAACTGATCATTACCACAGAGAATCATCAAGATTGGGTGAAAAAATATTTGCCGAGATTTCAGAAAACCAGTAATTTTGGACGCTTGGCACACGTTTCCAATGAAAGTGTATTTAGGCAGTCTCTAGTTAGGGCTGCTTCAAGAGGAAACAACCCATAGAGACAGAACCTAAATCTACTTTATTTTGTCAATTTTCAAAGAGCTAGCACAAACCGTGTTTCCTTTAGAGTTCCCAACACATCTATCTATATAGGAGAAAACACAGTGAAACCTAAAAATTCAAACTCTTACTGGAAACAAACGCTTCAACCTAGAAGTGTGAAAATTGGGAAGCCAAGTTGACATAGTGAACTGATCACTACCACAGAGAATCATCAAGATTGGTTGAAAAAATGTTTGCCGTGATTTCAGAAAACCGGTACTTTTGGACGCTTGGCACACGTTTCCAATGAAAGTGTATTTAGGCAGTCTCCAGTTAGGGCTGCTTGAAGAGGATACAAACCATAGAGACAGAACCTAAAACTGCTTTATTTTGTCAATTTTCAAAGAGCTAGCACAAACCGTGTTTCATTTAGAGTTCCCAACACATCTATCTATATAGGAGAAAACAGAGTGAAACCTAAAAATTCAAACTATTAGTGGAGACGAACGCTTCAACCTAGAATAGTGAAAATTGGGCAGCCAAGTGGGCTTAGTGAACTGATCATTACAACAATGTCTCATCAAGATTGGGTGAAAAAAGGTTTGCCGAGATTTCAGAAAACCAGTACTTTTGGACGCTTGGCACACCTTTCCAATGAAAATGTCTTTAGGAATTCTCTGCTTAGGGCTGCTTCAAGAGGAAAGAAACCTTAGAGACAGAACTTAGAACTACTTTATTTGGTCAATTTTCAAAGAGCTAGCACAAACCATGTTTCTTTTAGAGTTCCCAACACATCTATCTATATAGGAGAAAACAGAGTGAAACCTAAAAATTCAAACTCTTACTGGAAACGAACGCTTCAACCTAGAAGAGTGAAAATTGGGCGGCCAAGTGGACTTAGTGAACTGATCATTACCACAGAGAATCATCAAGATTGGGTGAAAAAATGTTTGCCGAGATTTCAGAAAACCAGTAATTTTGGACGCTTGGCACACGTTTCCAATGAAAGTGTATTTAGGCAGTCTCTAGTTAGGGCTGCTTCAAGAGGAAACAACCCATAGAGACAGAACCTAAATCTACTTTATTTTGTCAATTTTCAAAGAGCTAGCACAAACCGTGTTTCATTTAGAGTTCCCAACACATCTATCTATATAGGAGAAAAGAGAGTGAAACCTAAAAATTCAAACTCTTACTGGAAACGAATGCTTCAACCTAGAAGAGTGAATATTGGGCAGCCAAGTGGGCTTAGTGAACTGATCATTACCACAGAGAATCATCAAGATTGGGTGAAAAAATGTTTGCTGAGATTTCAGAAAACCAGTGCTTTTGGACGCTTGGCACACCTTTAAAATGAAAGTGTACTTAGGCATTCTCTAGTTAGGGCTGCTTCAAGAGGAAACAAACCATGAAGACAGAACCTAAAACTACTTTATTTTGTCAATTTTCAAAGAGCTAGCACAAACCGTGTTTCATTTAGAGTTCCCAACACATCTATCTATATAGGAGAAAACAGAGTGAAACCTAAAAATTCAAACTCTTACTGGAAACGAACGCTTCAACCTAGAAGAGTGAATATTGGGCAGCCAAGTGGGTTTAGTGAACTGATCATTACCACAGAGAATCATCAAGATTGGGTGAAAAAATGTTTGCCGAGATTTCAGAAAACCAGTGCTTTTGGACGCTTGGCACACCTTTCCAATGAAAGTGTACTTAGGCAGTCTGCAGTTAGGGCTGCTTCAAGAGGAAAGAAACCATGGAGACAGAACTTAGAACTACTTTATTTTGTCAATTTTCAAAGAGCTAGCACAAACCGTGTTTCATTTAGAGTTCCCAACACATCTATCTATATAGGAGAAAACACAGTGAAACCTAAAAATTCAAACTCTTACTGGAAACGAACGCTTCAACCTAGAAGAGTGAAAATTGGGCGGCCAAGTGGACTTAGTGAACTGATTATTACCACAGAGAATCATCAAGATTGGGTGAAAAAATGTTTGTCGAGATTTTAGAAAACCAGTACTTTTGGACGCTTGGCACGCCTTTCCAATGAAAGTGTTTTTAGGCAGTCTCTAATTAGGGCTGCTTCAAGAGGAAACAATCCATAGAGACAGAACATAAAACTACTTTATTTTATCAATTCTCAAAGATCTAGCACAAACCGTGTTTCATTTAGAGATCCAAACACATCAATCTATATAGGAGAAAACAGAGTGAAACCTAAAAATTCAAACTCTTACTGGAAACGAACGCTTCAACCTAGAAGAGTGAAAATTGGGCAGCCAAGTGGACTTAGTGAACTGATTATTACCACAGAGAATCATCAAGATTGGGTTAAAAAATGTTTGCCGAGATTTTAGAAAAACAGTACTTTTGGACGCTTGGCAAACCTTTCCAATGGAAGTGTTTTTAGGCAGTCTCTAGTTAGGGCTGCTTCAAGAGGAAACAATCCATAGAGACAGAACATAAAACTACTTTATTTTGTCATTCTCAAAGATCTAGCACAAACCGTGTTTCATTTAGAGTTCCAAACACATCTATCTATATAGGAGAAAACAGACTGAAACCTAAAAATTCAAACTTTTACTGGAAACGAACGCTTCAACCTAGAAGAGTGAAAATTGGGCAGCCAAGTGGGCTTAGTGAACTGATCATTACCACGGAGAATCATCAAGATTGGGTGAAAAAAATGTTTGCCGAGATTTCAGAAAACCAGTACTTTTGGACGCTTGGCACACCTTTCCAATGAAATTGTATTTAGGCAGTCTCTAGTTAGGGCTGCTTCAAGAGGAAACAAACCATAGAGACAGAACCGAAAACTACTTTATTTTGTCAGTTTTCAAAGAGCTAGCACAAACCGTGTTTCATTTAGAGTTCCCAACACATCTATCTATATAGGAGAAAACAGAGTGAAACCTAAAAATTCAAACTCTTACTGGAAACGAACGCTTCAACCTAGAAGAATGAAAATTGGGCAGCCAAGTGGACTTAGAGAACTGATTATTACCACAGAGAATCATCAAGATTGGGTGAAAAAATGTTTGCCGAGATTTTAGAATACCAATACTTTTGGACGCTTCTCACACCTTTCCAATGAAAGTGTTTTTAGGCAGTCTCTAGTTAGGGCTGCTTCAAGAGGAAACAATCCGTAGAGACAGAACATAAAACTACTTTTTTTTGTCAATTCTCAAAGATCTAGCACAAACCGTGTTTCATTTAGCGTTCCAAACACATCAATCTATATAGGAGAAAACAGAGTGAAACCTAAAAATTCAAACTCTTACTGGAAACGAACGCTTCAACCTAGAAGAGTGAAAATAGGGCAGCCAAGTGGACTTAGTGAACTGATCACTACCACAGACAATCATCAAGATTGGGTGGAAAAATGTTTGCCGAGATTTCAGAAAACCAGTACTTTTGGACGCTTGGCACACCTTTTTAATGAAAGTGTTTTTAGGCAGTCTCTAGTTAGGGCTTCTTCAAGAGGAAACAATCCATAGAGAGAGAACATAAAACTACTTTATTTTGTCAATTTTCAAAGATCTAGCAAAAACCGTGTTTCATTTAGAGTTCCCAACACATCTATCTATATAGGAGAAAACAGAGTGAAACCTAAAAATTCAAACTCTTACTGGAATTGAACGCTTCAACCTAGAAGAGTGAATATTGGGCAGCCAAGTGGACTTAGTGAACTGATCACTACCACAATGTCACATCAAGATTGGGTGAAAAAATGTTTGCCGAGATTTCAGAAAACCAGTACTTTTGGACGCTTGGCACACATTTCCAATGAAAGTGTATTTAGGCAGTCTCTAGTTAGGGCTGCTTCAAGAGGAAACAAACCATAGAGACAGAACTTAGAACTACTTTATTTTGTCAATTTTCAAAGAGCTAGCACAAACCGTGTTTCATTTAGAGTTCCCAACACATCTATCTATATAGGAGAAAACAGAGTGAAACCTAAAAATTCAAACTATTAGTGGAAACGAACGCTTCAACCTAGAAAAGTGAAAATTGGGCAGCCAAGTGGACGTAGTGAACTGATCATTACCACAGAGAATCATCAAGATTGGGTGAAAAAATGTTTGCCGAGATTTCAGAAAACCAATACTTTTAGACGCTTGGCACACGTTTCCAATGAAAGTGTATTTAGGCAGTCTCTAGTTAGGGCTGCTTCAAGAGGAAACAAACCATAGAGACAGAACCTAAATCTACTTTATTTTGTCAATTTTCAAAGAGCTAGCACAAACCGTGTTTCATTTAGAGTTCCCAACACAGCTATCTATACAGGAGAAAACACAGTGAAACCTAAAAATTCAAACTCTTACTGGAAACGAACGATTCAACCTAGAAGAGTGAAAATTGGGCATCCAAGTGGACTTAGTGAACTGATCATTACCACAGAGAATCATCAAGATTGGGTGGAAAAATGTTTGCCGAGATTTCAGAAAACCAGTACTTTTGGACGCTTGGCACACCTTTCCAATGAAAGTGTATTTAGGCAGTCTCCAGTTAGGGCTGCTTCAAGAGGAAACAAACCATAGAGACAGAACTTAGAACTACTTTATTTTGTCAATTTTCAAAGATGTAGCACAAACCGTGTTTCATTTAGAGTTCCCAACACATCTATCTATATAGGAGAAAACAGAGTGAAACCTAAAAATTCAAACTATTAGTGGAGACGAACGCTTCAACCTAGAATAGTGAAAATTGGGCAGCCAAGTGGGCTTAGTGAACTGATCATTACCACAATGTCTCATCAAGATTGGGTGAAAAAAGGTTTGCCGAGATTTCAGAAAACCAGTACTTTTGGACGCTTGGCACACCTTTCCAATGAAAATGTCTTTAGGAATTCTCTGCTTAGGGCTGCTTCAAGAGGAAAGAAACCTTAGAGACAGAACTTAGAACTACTTTATTTGGTCAATTTTCAAAGAGCTAGCACAAACCATGTTTCTTTTAGAGTTCCCAACACATCTATCTATATAGGAGAAAACAGAGTGAAACCTAAAAATTCAAACTCTTACTGGAAACGAACGCTTCAACCTAGAAGAGTGAAAATTGGGCGGCCAAGTGGACTTAGTGAACTGATCATTACCACAGAGAATCATCAGGATTGGGTGAAAAAATGTTTGCCGAGATTTCAGAAAACCAGTAATTTTGGACGCTTGGCACACGTTTCCAATGAAAGTGTATTTAGGCAGTCTCTAGTTAGGGCTGCTTCAAGAGGAAACAAACCATAGAGACAGAACCTAAATCTACTTTATTTTGTCAATTTTCAAAGAGCTAGCACAAACCGTGTTTCATTTAGAGTTCCCAACACATCTATCTATATAGGAGAAAACAGAGTGAAACCTAAAAATTCAAACTCTTACTGGAAACGAATGCTTCAACCTAGAAGAGTGAATATTGGGCAGCCAAGTGGGCTTAGTGAACTGATCATTACCACAGAGAATCATCAAGATTGGGTGAAAAAATGTTTGCTGAGATTTCAGAAAACCAGTGCTTTTGTACGCTTGGCACACCTTTAAAATGAAAGTGTACTTAGGCATTCTCTAGTTAGGGCTGCTTCAAGAGGAAACAAACCATGGAGACAGAACCTAAAACTACTTTATTTTGTCAATTTTCAAAGAGCTAGCACAAACCGTGTTTCATTTAGAGTTCCCAACACATCTATCTATATAGGAGAAAACAGAGTGAAACCTAAAAATTCAAACTCTTACTGGAAACGAACGCTTCAACCTAGAAGAGTGAATATTGGGCAGCCAAGTGGGTTTAGTGAACTGATCATTACCACAGAGAATCATCAAGATTGGGTGAAAAAATGTTTGCCGAGATTTCAGAAAACCAGTGCTTTTGGACGCTTGGCACACCTTTCCAATGAAAGTGTACTTAATCAGTCTGTAGTTAGGGCTGCTTCAAGAGGAAAGAAACCATGGAGACAGAACCTAAAACTACTTTATTTTGTCAATTTTCAAAGAGCTAGCACAAACCGTGTTTCATTTAGAGTTCCCAACACATCTATCTATATAGGAGAAAACACAGTGAAACCTAAAAATTCAAACTCTTACTGGAAACGAACGCTTCAACATAGAAGAGTGAAAATTGGGCAGCCAAGTGGACTTAGTGAACTGATCATTACCACCGAGAATCATCAAGATTGGGTGAAAAAAATTTTGCCGAGATTTCAGAAAACCAGTACTTTTGGACGCTTGGCACACCTTTCCAATGAAAGTGTATTTAGGCAGTCTGTAGTTAGGGCTACTTCAAGAGGAAACAAACCATAGAGACAGAACTTAGAACTACTTTATTTTGTCAATTTTCAAAGAGCTAGCACAAACCGTGTTTCATTTAGAGTTCCCAACACATCTATCTATATAGGAGAAAACACAGTGAAACCTAAAAATTCAAACTCTTACTGGAAACGAACGCTTCAACCTAGAAGAGTGAAAATTGGGCGGCCAAGTGGACTTAGTGAACTGATTATTACCACAGAGAATCATCAAGATTGGGTATAAAAATGTTTGTCGAGATTTTAGAAAACCAGTACTTTTGGACGCTTGGCACGCCTTTCCAATGAAAGTGTTTTTAGGCAGTCTCTAATTAGGGCTGCTTCAAGAGGAAACAATCCATAGAGACAGAACATAAAACTACTTTATTTTATCAATTCTCAAAGATCTAGCACAAACCGTGTTTCATTTAGAGATCCAAACACATCAATCTATATAGGAGAAAACAGAGTGAAACCTAAAAATTCAAACTCTTACTGGAAACGAACGCTTCAACCTAGAAGAGTGAAAATTGGGCAGCCAAGTGGACTTAGTGAACTGATTATTACCACAGAGAATCATCAAGATTGGGTTAAAAAATGTTTGCCGAGATTTTAGAAAAACAGTACTTTTGGACGCTTGGCAAACCTTTCCAATGGAAGTGTTTTTAGGCAGTCTCTAGTTAGGGCTGCTTCAAGAGGAAACAATCCATAGAGACAGAACATAAAACTACTTTATTTTGTCATTCTCAAAGATCTAGCACAAACCGTGTTTCATTTAGAGTTCCAAACACATCTATCTATATAGGAGAAAACAGAGTGAAACCTAAAAATTCAAACTCTTACTGGAAACGAACGCTTCAACCTAGAAGAGTGAAAATTGGGCAGCCAAGTGGGCTTAGTGAACTGATCATTACCACGGAGAATCATCAAGATTGGGTGAAAAAAATGTTTGCCGAGATTTCAGAAAACCAGTACTTTTGGACGCTTGGCACACCTTTCCAATGAAATTGTATTTAGGCAGTCTCTAGTTAGGGCTGCTTCAAGAGGAAACAAACCATAGAGACAGAACCGAAAACTACTTTATTTTGTCAGTTTTCAAAGAGCTAGCACAAACCGTGTTTCATTTAGAGTTCCCAACACATCTATCTATATAGGAGAAAACAGAGTGAAACCTAAAAATTCAAACTCTTACTGGAAACGAACGCTTCAACCTAGAAGAATGAAAATTGGGCAGCCAAGTGGACTTAGTGAACTGATTATTACCACAGAGAATCATCAAGATTGGGTGAAAAAATGTTTGCCGAGATTTTAGAATACCAATACTTTTGGACGCTTCTCACACCTTTCCAATGAAAGTGTTTTTAGGCAGTCTCTAGTTAGGGCTGCTTCAAGAGGAAACAATCCGTAGAGACAGAACATAAAACTACTTTTTTTTGTCAATTCTCAAAGATCTAGCACAAACCGTGTTTCATTTAGAGTTCCAAACACATCAATCTATATAGGAGAAAACAGAGTGAAACCTAAAAATTCAAACTCTTACTGGAAACGAACGCTTCAACCTAGAAGAGTGAAAATAGGGCAGCCAAGTGGACTTAGTGAACTGATCACTACCACAGACAATCATCAAGATTGGGTGGAAAAATGTTTGCCGAGATTTCAGAAAACCAGTACTTTTGGACGCTTGGCACACCTTTTTGATGAAAGTGTTTTTAGGCAGTCTCTAGTTAGGGCTTCTTCAAGAGGAAACAATCCATAGAGAGAGAACATAAAACTACTTTATTTTGTCAATTTTCAAAGATCTAGCAAAAACCGTGTTTCATTTAGAGTTCCCAACACATCTATCTATATAGGAGAAAACAGAGTGAAACCTAAAAATTCAAACTCTTACTGGAATTGAACGCTTCAACCTAGAAGAGTGAATATTGGGCAGCCAAGTGGACTTAGTGAACTGATCACTACCACAATGTCACATCAAGATTGGGTGAAAAAATGTTTGCCGAGATTTCAGAAAACCAGTACTTTTGGACGCTTGGCACACGTTTCCAATGAAAGTGTATTTAGGCAGTCTCTAGTTAGGGCTGCTTCAAGAGGAAACAAACCATAGAGACAGAACTTAGAACTACTTTATTTTGTCAATTTTCAAAGAGCTAGCACAAACCGTGTTTCATTTAGAGTTCCCAACACATCTATCTATATAGGAGAAAACAGAGTGAAACCTAAAAATTCAAACTCTTACTGGAAACGAACGCTTCAACCTAGAAGAGTGAAAATTGGGCGGCCAAGTGGACTTAGTGAACTGATCATTACCACAGAGAATCATCAAGATTGGGTGAAAAAATATTTGCCGAGATTTCAGAAAACCAGTAATTTTGGACGCTTGGCACACGTTTCCAATGAAAGTGTATTTAGGCAGTCTCTAGTTAGGGCTGCTTCAAGAGGAAACAACCCATAGAGACAGAACCTAAATCTACTTTATTTTGTCAATTTTCAAAGAGCTAGCACAAACCGTGTTTCATTTAGAGTTCCCAACACATCTATCTATATAGGAGAAAACACAGTGAAACCTAAAAATTCAAACTCTTACTGGAAACAAACGCTTCAACCTAGAAGTGTGAAAATTGGGAAGCCAAGTTGACATAGTGAACTGATCACTACCACAGAGAATCATCAAGATTGGTTGAAAAAATGTTTGCCGTGATTTCAGAAAACCGGTACTTTTGGACGCTTGGCACACGTTTCCAATGAAAGTGTATTTAGGCAGTCTCCAGTTAGGGCTGCTTGAAGAGGATACAAACCATAGAGACAGAACCTAAAACTGCTTTATTTTGTCAATTTTCAAAGAGCTAGCACAAACCGTGTTTCATTTAGAGTTCCCAACACATCTATCTATATAGGAGAAAACAGAGTGAAACCTAAAAATTCAAACTATTAGTGGAGACGAACGCTTCAACCTAGAATAGTGAAAATTGGGCAGCCAAGTGGGCTTAGTGAACTGATCATTACAACAATGTCTCATCAAGATTGGGTGAAAAAAGGTTTGCCGAGATTTCAGAAAACCAGTACTTTTGGACGCTTGGCACACCTTTCCAATGAATATGTCTTTAGGCAGTCTCTGCTTAGGGCTGCTTCAAGAGGAAACAAACCATAGAGACAGAACCTAAAACTACTTTATTTTGTCAATTTTCAAAGAGCTAGCACAAACCGTGTTTCATTTAGAGTTCCCAACACATCTATCTATATAGGAGAAAACACAGTGAAACCTAAAAATTCAAACTCTTACTGGAAACGAACGCTTCAACCTAGAAGAGTGAATATTGGGCAGCCAAGTGGGCTTAGTGAACTGATCATTACCACAGAGAATCATCAAGATTGGGTGAAAAAATGTTTGCCTAGATTTCAGAAAACCAGTAATTTTGGACGCTTGGCACACGTTTCCAATGAAAGTGTATTTAGGCAGTCTCTAGTTAGGACTGCTTCAAGAGAAAACATACCATAGAGACAGAACCTAAATCTACTTTATTTTGTCAATTTTCAAAGAGCTAGCAAAAACCGTGTTTCAATTAGAGTTCCAAACACATCTATCTATATAGGAGAAAACACAGTGAAACCTAAAAATTCAAACTATTACTGGAAGCGAACGCTTCAACCTAGAAGAGTGAAAATTGGGAAGCCAAGTTGACTTTGTGAACTGATCACTACCAGAGAGAATCATCCAGATTGGGTGAAAAAATGTTTGCCGAGATTTCAGAAAACCAGTACTTTTGGACGCTTGGCACACGTTTCCAATGAAAGTGTATTTAGGCAGTCTCCAGTTAGGGCTGCTTGAAGAGGAAACAAACCATAGAGACAGAACCTAAAACTACTTTATTTTGTCAATTTTCAAAGAGCTAGCACAAACCGTGTTTCATTTAGAGTTCCCAACACATCTATCTATATAGGAGAAAACAGAGTGAAACCTAAAAATTCAAACTCTTACTGGAAACGAACGCTTCAACCTAGAATAGTGAATATTGGGCAGCCAAGTGGACTTAGTGAACTGATCATTACCACAGAGAATCATCAAGATTGGGTGAAAAAATATTTGCCGAGATTTCAGAAAACCAGTACTTTTGGACGCTTGGCACACGTTTCCAATGAAAGTGTATTTAGGCAGTCTCTAGTTAGGGCTGCTTCAAGAGGAAACAAACCATAGAGACAGAACCTAAATCTACTTTATTTTGTCAATTTTCCAAGAGCTAGCACAAACCGTGTTTCATTTAGAGTTCCAAACACATCTATCTATATAGGAGAAAACACAGTGAAACCTAAAAATTCAAACTATTACTAGAATCGAACGCTTCAACCTAGAAGAGTGAAAATTGGGCAGCCAAGTGGGCTTAGTGAACTGATCACTACCACAGAGAATCATCAATATTGTGTGAAAAAATGTTTGCCGAGATTTCAGAAAACCAGTACTTTTGGACGCTTGGCACACGTTTCCAATGAAAGTGTATTTAGGCAGTCTCTAGTTAGGGCTGCTTCAAGAGGAAACAAACCATAGAGACAGAACCTAAATCTACTTTATTTTGTCAATTTTCAAAGAGCTAGCACAAACCGTGTTTCATTTAGAGTTCCAAACACATCTATCTATATAGGAGAAAACACAGTGAAACCTAAAAATTCAAACTCTTACTGGAAAGGAACGCTTCAACCTAGAAGAGTGAAAATAGGGCAGCCAAGTGGAGTTCGTGAACTGATCATTACCACAGAGAATCATCAAGATTGGGTGGAAAAATGTTTGCCGAGATTTCAGAAAACCAGTACTTTTGGACGCTTGGCACACCTTTTTAATGAAAGTGTTTTTAGGCAGTCTCTAGTTAGGGCTTCTACAAGAGGAAACAATCCATAGAGAGAGAACATAAAACTACTTTATTTTGTCAATTTATAAAGATCTAGCACAAACCGTGTTTCATTTAGAGTTCCCAACACATCTATCTATATAGGAGAAAACAGAGTGAAACCTAAAAATTCAATCTCTTACTGGAATCGAACGCTTCAACCTAGAAGAGTGAAAATTGGGCAGCCAAATGGACGTAGTGAACTGATCACTACCACAGAGAATCATCAAGATTGGGTTAAAAAAATTTTGCCGAGATTTCAGAAAACCAGTACTTTTGGACGCTTGGCACAGCTTTCCAATGAAAATGTCTTTAGGCAGTCTCTGCTTAGGGCTGCTTCAAGAGGAAACAAACCTTAGAGACAGAACTTAGAACTACTTTATTTTGTCAATTTTCAAAGAGCTAGCACAAACCGTGTTTCATTTAGAGTTCCCAACACATCTATCTATATAGGAGAAAACAGAGTGAAACCTAAAAATTCAAACTCTTACTGGAAACGAACGCTTCAACCTAGAAGAGTGAAAATTGGGCGGCCAAGTGGACTTAGTGAACTGATCATTACCACAGAGAATCATCAAGATTGGGTGAAAAAATGTTTGCCGAGATTTCAGAAAACGAGTACTTTTGGACGCTTGGCACACGTTTCCAATGAAAGTGTATTTAGGCAGTCTCCAGTTAGGGCTGCTTGAAGAGGAAACAAACCATAGAGACAGAACCCAAAACTACTTTATTTTGTCAATTTTCAAAGAGCTAGCACAAACCGTGTTTCATTTAGAGTTCCAAACACATCTATCTATATAGGAGAAAACAGAGTGAAACCTAAAAATTCAAACTCTTACTGGAAACGAACGCTTCAACCTAGAAGAGTGAATATTGGGCAGCCAAGTGGGCTTAGTGAACTGATCATTACCACAGAGAATCATCAAGATTGGGTGAAAAAATGTTTGCCGAGATTTCAGAAAACCAGTGCTTTTGGACGCTTGGCACACGTTTCCAATGAAAGTGTATTTAGGCAGGCTCTAGTTATGGCTGCTTCTAGAGGAAACAAACCATAGAGACAGAACTTAGAACTACTTTATTTTGTCAATTTTCAAAGAGCTAGCACAAACCGTGTTTCATTTAGAGTTCCCAACACATCTATCTATATAGGAGAAAACAGAGTGAAACCTAAAAATTCAAACTCTTACTGGAAACGAACGCTTCAACCTAGAAGAGTGAAAATTTGGCGGCCAAGTGGACTTAGTGAACTGATCATTACCACAGAGAATCATCAAGATTGGGTGAAAAAATGTTTGCCGAGATTTCAGAAAACCAGTAATTTTGGACGCTTGGCACACGTTTCCAATGAAAGTGTATTTAGGCAGTCTCTAGTTAGGGCTGCTTCAAGAGAAAACAAACCATAGAGACAGAACCTATCTACTTTATTTTGTTAATTTACAAAGAGCTAGCACAAACCGTGTTTCATTTAGAGTTCCCAACACATCTATCTATATAGGAGAAAACAGAGTGAAACCTAAAAATTCAAACTCTTACTGGAAACGAACGCTTCAACCTAGAAGAGTGAAAATTGGGCAGCCAAGTGGACTTAGTGAAGTGATCATTACCACGGAGATCATCAAGATTGGGTGGAAAAATGTTTGCCGAGATTTCAGAAAACCAGTACTTTTGGAAGCTTGGCACGCCTTTTTAATGAAAGTGTTTTTAGGCAGTCTCTAGTTAGGGCTGCTTGAAGATTAAACAAACCATAGAGACAGAACCTAAAACTACTTTATTTTGTCAATTTTCAAAGAGCTAGCACAAACCGTGTTTCATTTAGAGTTCCCAACACATCTATCTATAAAGGAGAAAACACAGTGAAACCTAAAAATTCAAACTCTTACTGGAAACGAACGCTTCAACCTAGAAGAGTGAAAATTGGGCAGCCAAGTGGACGTAGTGAACTGATCATTACCACAGAGAATCATCCAGATTGGGTGAAAAAATGTTTGCCGAGATTTCAGAAAACGAGTACTTTTGGACGCTTGGCACACGTTTCCAATGAAAGTGTATTTAGGCAGTCTCCAGTTAGGGCTGCTTCAAGAGGAAACAAACCATAGAGACAGAACCTAAATCTACTTTATTTTGTCAATTTTCAAAGATCTAGCACAAACCTTGTTTCATTTAGAGTTCCAAACACATCTATCTATATAGGAGAAAACACAGTGAAACCTAAAAATTGAAACTCTTACTGGAAACGAACGCTTCAACCTAGAAGAGTGAAAATTGGGCAGCCAAGTGGACTTAGTCAACTGATCATTACCACGGAGATCATCAAGATTGGGTGGAAAAATGTTTGCCGAGATTTCAGAAAACGAGTACTTTTGGACGCTTGGCACACGTTTCCAATGAAAGTGTATTTAGGCAGTCTCCAGTTAGGGCTGCTTGAAGAGGAATCAAACCATAGAGACAGAACCTAAAACTACTTTATTTTGTCAATTTTCAAAGAGCTAGCACAAACCTTGTTTCATTTAGTGTTCCCAACACATCTATCTATATAGGAGAAAACAGAGTGAAACCTAAAAATTCAAACTCTTACTTTAAACGAACGCTTCAACCTAGAAGAGTGAATATTGGGCAGCCAAGTGGGCTTAGTGAACTGATCATTACCACAGAGAATCATCAAGATTGGGTGAAAAAATGTTTGCCGAGATTTCAGAAAACCAGTGCTTTTGGACGCTTGGCACACCTTTCCAATGAAAGTGTACTTAGGCAGTCTCTAGTTAGGGCTGCTTCACGAGGAAACAAACCATGGAGACAGAACCTAAAACTACTTTATTTTGTCAATTTTCAAAGAGCTAGCACAAACCGTGTTTCATTTAGAGTTCCCAACACATCTATCTATATAGGAGAAAACACAGTGAAACCTAAAAATTCAAACTCTTACTGTAAACGAACGCTTCAACCTAGAAGAGTGAAAATTGGGCAGCCAAGTGGACGTAGTGAACTGATCATTACCACAGAGAATCATCAAGATTGGGTGAAAAAATGTTTGCCGAGATTTCAGAAAACCAGTACTTTTGGACGCTTGGCACCCGTTTCCAATGAAAGTGTATTTAGGCAGTCTCTAGTTACGGCTGCTTCAAGAGGAAACAAACCATAGAGACAGAACCTAAATCTACTTTATTTTGTCAATTTTCAAAGAGCTAGCACAAACCGTGTTTCATTTAGAGTTCCAAACACATCTATCTATATAGGAGAAAACACAGTGAAACCTAAAAATTCAAACTCTTACTGGAAACGAACGCGTCAACCTAGAAGAGTGAAAATTGGGCAGCCAAGTGGACTTAGTGAAGTGATCATTACCACGGAGATCATCAAGATTGGGTGGAAAAATGTTTGCCGAGATTTCAGAAAACCAGTACTTTTTGACGCTTGGCACACCTTTTTAATGAAAGTGTTTTTAGGCAGTCTCTAGTTAGGGCTTCTTCAAGAGGAAACAATACATAGAGACAGAACATAAAACTACTTTATTTTGTCAACTTTCAAAAATCTAGCACAAACCGTGTTTCATTTAGAGTTCCCAACACATCTATCTATATAGGATAAAACAGAGTGAAACCTAAAATTCAAACTCTTACTGGAATCGAACGCTTCAACCTAGAAGAGTGAAAATTGGGCAGCCAAGTGGACTTAGTGAACTGATCACTACCACAGAGAATCATCAAGATTGGGTGAAAATAATTTTGCCGAGATTTCAGAAAACCAGTACTTTTGGACGCTTGGCACACATTTCCAATGAAAGTGTATTTAGGCAGTCTCTAGTTAGGGCTGCTTCAAGAGAAAACAAACCATAGAGACAGAACCTAAATCTACTTTATTTTGTCAATTTTCAAAGATTTTGCACAAACCGTGTTTCATTTAGAGTTCCCAACACATCTATCTATATAGGAGAAAACAGTGAAACCTAAAAATTCAAACTCTTACTGGAAACGAACGCTTCAACCTAGAAGAGTGAAAATTGGGCAGCCAAGTGGAAGTAGTGAACTGATCAACACCACAGAGAATCATCAAGATTGGGTGGAAAAATGTTTGCCGAGACTTCACAAAACCAGTACTTTTGGACGCTTGGCACACCTTTCCAATGAAAATGTCTTTAGGCAGTCTCTGCTTAGGGCTGCTTCAAGAGGAAACAAACCTTAGAGACAGAACTTAGAACTACTTTATTTTGTCAATTTTCAAAGAGCTAGCACAAACCGTGTTTCATATAGAGTTCCCAACATCTATCTATATAGGAGAAAACAGAGTGAAACCTAAAAATTCAAACTCTTACTGGAAACGAACGCTTCAACCTAGAAGAGTGAAAATTGGGAGGCAAGGGGACTTAGTGAACTGATCATTACCACAGAGAATCATCAAGAGTGGGTGAAAAAATGTTTGCCGAGATTTCAGAAAACCAATACTTTTGGACGCTTGGCACATGTTTCCAATGAAAGTGTATTTAGGCAGTCTCTAGTTAGGGCTGCTTCAAGAGGAAACAAACCATAGAGACAGAACCTAAATCTACTTTATTTTGTCAATTTTCAAAGAGCTAGCACAAACCGTGTTTCATTTAGAGTTCCAAACACATCTATCTATATAGGAGAAAACACAGTGAAACCTAAAAATTCAAACTCTTACTGGAAACGAACGCTTCAACCTAGAAGAGTAAAAATTGGGCAGCCAAGTGGACTAGTGAACTGATCATTACCACAGAGAATCATCAAGATTGGGTGGAAAAATGTTTGCCGAGATTTCAGAAAACCAGTACTTTTGGACGCTTGTCACACCTTTTTAATGAAAGTGTTTTTAGGCAGTCTCTAGTTAGGGCTTCTTCAAGAGGAAACAATCCATAAAGAGAGAACATAAAACTACTTTATTTTGTCAATTTTCAAAGATCTAGCACAAACCGTGTTTCATTTAGAGTTCCCAACACATCTATCTATATAGGAGAAAACAGAGTGAAACCTAAAAATTCAAACTCTTACTGGAATCGAACGCTTCAACCTAGAAGAGTGAAAATTGGGCAGCCAAGTGGACGTAGTGAGCTGATCACTACCACAGAGAATCATCAAGATTGGGTGAAAAAAATTTTGCCGATATTTCAGAAAACCAGTACTTTTGGACGCTTGGCACACCTTTCCAATGAAAGTGTATTTAGGCAGTCTCTAGTTAGGGCTGCTTCAAGAGGAAACAAACCATAGAAACAGAACATAGAACTACTTTATTTTGTCAATTTTCAAAGAGCTAGCACAAACCGTGTTTCATTTAGAGTTCCCAACACATCTATCTATATAGGAGAAAACAGAGTGAAACCTAAAAATTCAAACTATTAGTGGAAACGAACGCTTCAACCTAGAATAGTGAAAATTGGGCAGCCAAGTTGCCTTAGTGAACTGATCACTACCACAGAGAATCATCCAGATTGGGTGAAAAAATGTTTGCCGAGATTTCAGAAAACGAGTACTTTTGGACGCTTGGCACACGTTTCCAATGAAAGTGTATTTAGGCAGTCTCCAGTTAGGGCTGCTTGAAGAGGAATCAAACCATAGAGACAGAACCTAAAACTACTTTATTTTGTCAATTTTCAAAGAGCTAGCACAAACCGTGTTTCATTTAGAGTTCCCAACACATCTATCTATATAGGAGAAAACAGAGTGAAACCTAAAAATTCAAACTCTTACTTTAAACGAACGCTTCAACCTAGAAGAGTGAATATTGGGCAGCCAAGTGGGCTTAGTGAACTGATCATTACCACAGAGAATCATCAAGATTGGGTGAAAAAATGTTTGCCGAGATTTCAGAAAACCAGTGCTTTTGGACGCTTGGCACACCTTTCCAATGAAAATGTCTTTAGGCAGTCTCTGCTTAGGGCTGCTTCAAGAGGAAACAAACCTTAGAGACAGAACTTAGAACTACTTTATTTTGTCAATTTTCAAAGAGCTAGCACAAACCGTGTTTCTTTTAGAGTTCCCAACACATCTATCTATATAGGAGAAAACAGAGTGAAACCTAAAAATTCAAACTCTTACTGGAAACGAACGCTTCAACCTAGAAGAGTGAAAATTGGGCGGCCAAGTGGACTTAGTGAACTGATCATTACCACAGAGAATCATCAAGATTGGGTGAAAAAATGTTTGCCGAGATTTCAGAAAATCAATACTTTTGGACGCTTGGCACACGTTTCCAATGAAAGTGTATTTAGGCAGTCTCTAGTTAGGGCTGCTTCAAGAGGAAACAAACCATAGAGACAGAACCTAAATCTACTTTATTTTGTCAATTTTCAAAGATCTAGCACAAACCTTGTTTCATTTAGAGTTCCAAACACATCTATCTATATAGGAGAAAACACAGTGAAACCTAAAAATTCAAACTCTTACTGGAAACGAACGCTTCAACCTAGAAGAGTGTAAATTGGGCAGCCAAGTGGACTTAGTGAAGTGATCATTACCACGGAGATCATCAAGATTGGGTGGAAAAATGTTTGCCGAGATTTCAGAAAACCAGTACTTTTGGACGCTTGGCACACCTTTTTAATGAAAGTGTTTTTAGGCAGTCTCTAGTTAGGGCTTCTTCAAGAGGAAACAATCCATAGAGACAGAACATAAAACTACTTTATTTTGTCAATTTTCAAAAATCTAGCACAAACCTTGTTTCATTTAGAGTTCCAAACACATCTATCTATATAGGAGAAAACACAGTGAAACCTAAAAATTCAAACTCTTACTGGAAACGATCGCTTCAACCTAGAAGAGTGAAAATTGGGCAGCCAAGTGGAAGTAGTGAACTGATCAACACCACAGAGAATCATCAAGATTGGGTGGAAAAATGTTTGCCGAGACTTCACAAAACCAGTACTTTTGGACGCTTGGCACACCTTTCCAATGAAAATGTCTTTAGGCAGTCTCTGCTTAGGGCTGCTTCAAGAGGAAACAAACCTTAGAGACAGAACTTAGAACTACTTTATTTTGTCAATTTTCAAAGAGCTAGCACAAACCGTGTTTCATTTAGAGTTCCCAACATCTATCTATATAGGAGAAAACAGAGTGAAACCTAAAAATTCAAACTCTTACTGGAAACGAACGCTTCAACCTAGAAGAGTGAAAATTGGGCAGCCAAGGGGACTTAGTGAACTGATCATTACCACAGAGAATCATCAAGATTGGGTGAAAAAATGTTTGCCGAGATTTCAGAAAACCAATACTTTTGGAAGCTTGGCACACGTTTCCAATGAAAGTGTATTTAGGCAGTCTCTAGTTAGGGCTGCTTAAAGAGGAAACAAATCATAGAGACAGAACCTAAATCTACTTTATTTTGTCAATTTTCAAAGAGCTAGCACAAACCGTGTTTCATTTAGAGTTCCCAACACATCTATCTATATAGGAGAAAACACAGTGAAACCTAAAAATTCAAACTATTACTAGAAACGAACGCTTCAACCTAGAAGAGTGAAAATTGGGCAGCCAAGTGGGCTTAGTGAACTGATCACTACCACAGAGAATCATCAATATTGGGTGAAAAAATGTTTGCCGAGATTTCAGAAAACCAATACTTTTGGACGCTTGGCACATGTTTCCAATGAAAGTGTATTTAGGCAGTCTCTAGTTAGGGCTGCTTCAAGAGGAAACAAACCATAGAGACAGAACCTAAATCTACTTTATTTTGTCAATTTTCAAAGAGCTAGCACAAACCGTGTTTCATTTAGAGTTCCAAACACATCTATCTATATAGGAGAAAACACAGTGAAACCTAAAAATTCAAACTCTTACTGGAAACGAACGCTTCAACCTAGAAGAGTAAAAATTGGGCAGCCAAGTGGACTAGTGAACTGATAATTACCACAGAGAATCATCAAGATTGGGTGGAAAAATGTTTGCCGAGATTTCAGAAAACCAGTACTTTTCTACGCTTGTCACACCTTTTAAATGAAAGTGTTTTTAGGCAGTCTCTAGTTAGGGCTTCCTCAAGAGGAAACAATCCATAGAGAGAGAACATAAAACTACTTTATTTTGTCAATTTTCAAAGATCTAGCACAAACCGTGTTTCATTTAGAGTTCCCAACACATCTATCTATATAGGAGAAAACAGAGTGAAACCTAAAAATTCAACCTCTTACTGGAATCGAACGCTTCAACCTAGAAGAGTGAAAATTGGGCAGCCAAGTGGACGTAGTGAACTGATCATTACCACAGAGAATCATCAAGATTGGGTGAAAAAATGTTTGCCGAGATTTCAGAAAACCAATACTTTTGGACGCTTGGCACACGTTTCCAATGAAAGTGTATTTAGGCAGTCTCTAGTTAGGGCTGCTTCAAGAGGAAACAAACCATAGAGACAGAACCTAAATCTACTTTATTTTGTCAATTTTCAAAGAGCTAGCACAAACCTTGTTTCATTTAGAGTTGCAAACACATTTATCTATATAGGAGAAAACACAGTGAAACCTAAAAATTCAAACTCTTACTGGAAACGAACGCTTCAACCTAGAAGAGTGAAAATTGGGCAGCCATGTGGACTTAGTGAAGTGATCATTACCACGGAGATCATCAAGATTGGGTGAAAACATGTTTGCCGAGATTTCAGAAAACCAGTAATTTTGGACGCTTGGCACACCTTTTTAATGAAAGTGTTTTTAGGCAGTCTCTAGTTAGGGCTTCTTCAAGAGGAAACAATCCATAGAGACAGAACATAAAACTACTTTATTTTGTCAATTTTCAAAAATCTAGCACAAACCGTGTTTCATTTAGAGTTCCCAACACATCTATCTATATAGGATAAAACAGAGTGAAACCTAAAAATTCAAACTCTTACTGGAATCGAACGCTTCAACCTAGAAGAGTGAAAATTGGACAGCCAAGTGGACTTAGTGAACTGATCACTACCACAGAGAATCATCAAGATTGGGTGAAAAAAATTTTGCCGAGATTTCAGAAAACCAGTACTTTTGGACGCTTGGCACACCTTTCCAATGAAAGTGTATTTAGGGAGTCTCTAGTTAGGGCTGCTTCAAGAGGAAACCAACCATAGAGACAGAACTTAGAACTACTTTATTTTGTCAATTTTCAAAGAGATAGCACAAACCGTGTTTCATTTAGAGTTCCCAACACATCTATCTATATAGGAGAAAACAGAGTGAAACCTAAAAATTCAAACTCTTACTGGAAACGAACGCTTCAACCTAGAAGAGTGAAAATTGGGCAGCCAAGTGGACTTAGTCAACTGATCATTACCACGGAGATCATCAAGATTGGGTGGAAAAATGTTTGCCGAGATTTCAGAAAACGAGTACTTTTGGACGCTTGGCACACGTTTCCAATGAAAGTGTATTTAGGCAGTCTCCAGTTAGGGCTGCTTGAAGAGGAATCAAACCATAGAGACAGAACCTAAAACTACTTTATTTTGTCAATTTTCAAAGAGCTAGCACAAACCTTGTTTCATTTAGAGTTCCCAACACATCTATCTATATAGGAGAAAACAGAGTGAAACCTAAAAATTCAAACTCTTACTTTAAACGAACGCTTCAACCTAGAAGAGTGAATATTGGGCAGCCAAGTGGGCTTAGTGAACTGATCATTACCACAGAGAATCATCAAGATTGGGTGAAAAAATGTTTGCCGAGATTTCAGAAAACCAGTGCTTTTGGACGCTTGGCACACCTTTCCAATGAAAGTGTACTTAGGCAGTCTCTAGTTAGGGCTGCTTCACGAGGAAACAAACCATGGAGACAGAACCTAAAACTACTTTATTTTGTCAATTTTCAAAGAGCTAGCACAAACCGTGTTTCATTTAGAGTTCCCAACACATCTATCTATATAGGAGAAAACACAGTGAAACCTAAAAATTCAAACTCTTACTGTAAACGAACGCTTCAACCTAGAAGAGTGAAAATTGGGCAGCCAAGTGGACGTAGTGAACTGATCATTACCACAGAGAATCATCAAGATTGGGTGAAAAAATGTTTGCCGAGATTTCAGAAAACCAGTACTTTTGGACGCTTGGCACCCGTTTCCAATGAAAGTGTATTTAGGCAGTCTCTAGTTACGGCTGCTTCAAGAGGAAACAAACCATAGAGACAGAACCTAAATCTACTTTATTTTGTCAATTTTCAAAGAGCTAGCACAAACCGTGTTTCATTTAGAGTTCCAAACACATCTATCTATATAGGAGAAAACACAGTGAAACCTAAAAATTCAAACTCTTACTGGAAACGAACGCGTCAACCTAGAAGAGTGAAAATTGGGCAGCCAAGTGGACTTAGTGAAGTGATCATTACCACGGAGATCATCAAGATTGGGTGGAAAAATGTTTGCCGAGATTTCAGAAAACCAGTACTTTTTGACGCTTGGCACACCTTTTTAATGAAAGTGTTTTTAGGCAGTCTCTAGTTAGGGCTTCTTCAAGAGGAAACAATACATAGAGACAGAACATAAAACTACTTTATTTTGTCAACTTTCAAAAATCTAGCACAAACCGTGTTTCATTTAGAGTTCCCAACACATCTATCTATATAGGATAAAACAGAGTGAAACCTAAAAATTCAAACTCTTACTGGAATCGAACGCTTCAACCTAGAAGAGTGAAAATTGGGCAGCCAAGTGGACTTAGTGAACTGATCACTACCACAGAGAATCATCAAGATTGGGTGAAAATAATTTTGCCGAGATTTCAGAAAACCAGTACTTTTGGACGCTTGGCACACATTTCCAATGAAAGTGTATTTAGGCAGTCTCTAGTTAGGGCTGCTTCAAGAGAAAACAAACCATAGAGACAGAACCTAAATCTACTTTATTTTGTCAATTTTCAAAGATTTTGCACAAACCGTGTTTCATTTAGAGTTCCCAACACATCTATCTATATAGGAGAAAACAGTGAAACCTAAAAATTCAAACTCTTACTGGAAACGAACGCTTCAACCTAGAAGAGTGAAAATTGGGCAGCCAAGTGGAAGTAGTGAACTGATCAACACCACAGAGAATCATCAAGATTGGGTGGAAAAATGTTTGCCGAGACTTCACAAAACCAGTACTTTTGGACGCTTGGCACACCTTTCCAATGAAAATGTCTTTAGGCAGTCTCTGCTTAGGGCTGCTTCAAGAGGAAACAAACCTTAGAGACAGAACTTAGAACTACTTTATTTTGTCAATTTTCAAAGAGCTAGCACAAACCGTGTTTCATATAGAGTTCCCAACATCTATCTATATAGGAGAAAACAGAGTGAAACCTAAAAATTCAAACTCTTACTGGAAACGAACGCTTCAACCTAGAAGAGTGAAAATTGGGAGGCAAGGGGACTTAGTGAACTGATCATTACCACAGAGAATCATCAAGAGTGGGTGAAAAAATGTTTGCCGAGATTTCAGAAAACCAATACTTTTGGACGCTTGGCACATGTTTCCAATGAAAGTGTATTTAGGCAGTCTCTAGTTAGGGCTGCTTCAAGAGGAAACAAACCATAGAGACAGAACCTAAATCTACTTTATTTTGTCAATTTTCAAAGAGCTAGCACAAACCGTGTTTCATTTAGAGTTCCAAACACATCTATCTATATAGGAGAAAACACAGTGAAACCTAAAAATTCAAACTCTTACTGGAAACGAACGCTTCAACCTAGAAGAGTAAAAATTGGGCAGCCAAGTGGACTAGTGAACTGATCATTACCACAGAGAATCATCAAGATTGGGTGGAAAAATGTTTGCCGAGATTTCAGAAAACCAGTACTTTTGGACGCTTGTCACACCTTTTTAATGAAAGTGTTTTTAGGCAGTCTCTAGTTAGGGCTTCTTCAAGAGGAAACAATCCATAAAGAGAGAACATAAAACTACTTTATTTTGTCAATTTTCAAAGATCTAGCACAAACCGTGTTTCATTTAGAGTTCCCAACACATCTATCTATATAGGAGAAAACAGAGTGAAACCTAAAAATTCAAACTCTTACTGGAATCGAACGCTTCAACCTAGAAGAGTGAAAATTGGGCAGCCAAGTGGACGTAGTGAGCTGATCACTACCACAGAGAATCATCAAGATTGGGTGAAAAAAATTTTGCCGATATTTCAGAAAACCAGTACTTTTGGACGCTTGGCACACCTTTCCAATGAAAGTGTATTTAGGCAGTCTCTAGTTAGGGCTGCTTCAAGAGGAAACAAACCATAGAAACAGAACATAGAACTACTTTATTTTGTCAATTTTCAAAGAGCTAGCACAAACCGTGTTTCATTTAGAGTTCCCAACACATCTATCTATATAGGAGAAAACAGAGTGAAACCTAAAAATTCAAACTATTAGTGGAAACGAACGCTTCAACCTAGAATAGTGAAAATTGGGCAGCCAAGTTGCCTTAGTGAACTGATCACTACCACAGAGAATCATCCAGATTGGGTGAAAAAATGTTTGCCGAGATTTCAGAAAACGAGTACTTTTGGACGCTTGGCACACGTTTCCAATGAAAGTGTATTTAGGCAGTCTCCAGTTAGGGCTGCTTGAAGAGGAATCAAACCATAGAGACAGAACCTAAAACTACTTTATTTTGTCAATTTTCAAAGAGCTAGCACAAACCGTGTTTCATTTAGAGTTCCCAACACATCTATCTATATAGGAGAAAACAGAGTGAAACCTAAAAATTCAAACTCTTACTTTAAACGAACGCTTCAACCTAGAAGAGTGAATATTGGGCAGCCAAGTGGGCTTAGTGAACTGATCATTACCACAGAGAATCATCAAGATTGGGTGAAAAAATGTTTGCCGAGATTTCAGAAAACCAGTGCTTTTGGACGCTTGGCACACCTTTCCAATGAAAATGTCTTTAGGCAGTCTCTGCTTAGGGCTGCTTCAAGAGGAAACAAACCTTAGAGACAGAACTTAGAACTACTTTATTTTGTCAATTTTCAAAGAGCTAGCACAAACCGTGTTTCTTTTAGAGTTCCCAACACATCTATCTATATAGGAGAAAACAGAGTGAAACCTAAAAATTCAAACTCTTACTGGAAACGAACGCTTCAACCTAGAAGAGTGAAAATTGGGCGGCCAAGTGGACTTAGTGAACTGATCATTACCACAGAGAATCATCAAGATTGGGTGAAAAAATGTTTGCCGAGATTTCAGAAAATCAATACTTTTGGACGCTTGGCACACGTTTCCAATGAAAGTGTATTTAGGCAGTCTCTAGTTAGGGCTGCTTCAAGAGGAAACAAACCATAGAGACAGAACCTAAATCTACTTTATTTTGTCAATTTTCAAAGATCTAGCACAAACCTTGTTTCATTTAGAGTTCCAAACACATCTATCTATATAGGAGAAAACACAGTGAAACCTAAAAATTCAAACTCTTACTGGAAACGAACGCTTCAACCTAGAAGAGTGTAAATTGGGCAGCCAAGTGGACTTAGTGAAGTGATCATTACCACGGAGATCATCAAGATTGGGTGGAAAAATGTTTGCCGAGATTTCAGAAAACCAGTACTTTTGGACGCTTGGCACACCTTTTTAATGAAAGTGTTTTTAGGCAGTCTCTAGTTAGGGCTTCTTCAAGAGGAAACAATCCATAGAGACAGAACATAAAACTACTTTATTTTGTCAATTTTCAAAAATCTAGCACAAACCTTGTTTCATTTAGAGTTCCAAACACATCTATCTATATAGGAGAAAACACAGTGAAACCTAAAAATTCAAACTCTTACTGGAAACGATCGCTTCAACCTAGAAGAGTGAAAATTGGGCAGCCAAGTGGAAGTAGTGAACTGATCAACACCACAGAGAATCATCAAGATTGGGTGGAAAAATGTTTGCCGAGACTTCACAAAACCAGTACTTTTGGACGCTTGGCACACCTTTCCAATGAAAATGTCTTTAGGCAGTCTCTGCTTAGGGCTGCTTCAAGAGGAAACAAACCTTAGAGACAGAACTTAGAACTACTTTATTTTGTCAATTTTCAAAGAGCTAGCACAAACCGTGTTTCATTTAGAGTTCCCAACATCTATCTATATAGGAGAAAACAGAGTGAAACCTAAAAATTCAAACTCTTACTGGAAACGAACGCTTCAACCTAGAAGAGTGAAAATTGGGCAGCCAAGTGGGCTTAGTGAACTGATCACTACCACAGAGAATCATCAATATTGGGTGAAAAAATGTTTGCCGAGATTTCAGGAAACCAATACTTTTGGACGCTTGGCACATGTTTCCAATGAAAGTGTATTTAGGCAGTCTCTAGTTAGGGCTGCTTCAAGAGGAAACAAACCATAGAGACAGAACCTAAATCTACTTTATTTTGTCAATTTTCAAAGAGCTAGCACAAACCGTGTTTCATTTAGAGTTCCAAACACATCTATCTATATAGGAGAAAACACAGTGAAACCTAAAAATTCAAACTCTTACTGGAAACGAACGCTTCAACCTAGAAGAGTAAAAATTGGGCAGCCAAGTGGACTAGTGAACTGATAATTACCACAGAGAATCATCAAGATTGGGTGGAAAAATGTTTGCCGAGATTTCAGAAAACCAGTACTTTTCTACGCTTGTCACACCTTTTAAATGAAAGTGTTTTTAGGCAGTCTCTAGTTAGGGCTTCCTCAAGAGGAAACAATCCATAGAGAGAGAACATAAAACTACTTTATTTTGTCAATTTTCAAAGATCTAGCACAAACCGTGTTTCATTTAGAGTTCCCAACACATCTATCTATATAGGAGAAAACAGAGTGAAACCTAAAAATTCAACCTCTTACTGGAATCGAACGCTTCAACCTAGAAGAGTGAAAATTGGGCAGCCAAGTGGACGTAGTGAACTGATCATTACCACAGAGAATCATCAAGATTGGGTGAAAAAATGTTTGCCGAGATTTCAGAAAACCAATACTTTTGGACGCTTGGCACACGTTTCCAATGAAAGTGTATTTAGGCAGTCTCTAGTTAGGGCTGCTTCAAGAGGAAACAAACCATAGAGACAGAACCTAAATCTACTTTATTTTGTCAATTTTCAAAGAGCTAGCACAAACCTTGTTTCATTTAGAGTTGCAAACACATTTATCTATATAGGAGAAAACACAGTGAAACCTAAAAATTCAAACTCTTACTGGAAACGAACGCTTCAACCTAGAAGAGTGAAAATTGGGCAGCCATGTGGACTTAGTGAAGTGATCATTACCACGGAGATCATCAAGATTGGGTGAAAACATGTTTGCCGAGATTTCAGAAAACCAGTAATTTTGGACGCTTGGCACACCTTTTTAATGAAAGTGTTTTAGGCAGTCTCTAGTTAGGGCTTCTTCAAGAGGAAACAATCCATAGAGACAGAACATAAAACTACTTTATTTTGTCAATTTTCAAAAATCTAGCACAAACCGTGTTTCATTTAGAGTTCCCAACACATCTATCTATATAGGATAAAACAGAGTGAAACCTAAAAATTCAAACTCTTACTGGAATCGAACGCTTCAACCTAGAAGAGTGAAAATTGGACAGCCAAGTGGACTTAGTGAACTGATCACTACCACAGAGAATCATCAAGATTGGGTGAAAAAAATTTTGCCGAGATTTCAGAAAACCAGTACTTTTGGACGCTTGGCACACCTTTCCAATGAAAGTGTATTTAGGGAGTCTCTAGTTAGGGCTGCTTCAAGAGGAAACCAACCATAGAGACAGAACTTAGAACTACTTTATTTTGTCAATTTTCAAAGATAGCACAAACCGTGTTTCATTTAGAGTTCCCAACACATCTATCTATATAGGAGAAAACAGAGTGAAACCTAAAAATTCAAACTCTTACTGGAAACGAACGCTTCAACCTAGAAGAGTGAAAATTGGGCAGCCAGGGGACTTAGTGAACTGATCATTACCACAGAGAATCATCAAGATTGGGTGAAAAAATGTTTGCCGAGATTTCAGAAAACCAGTACTTTTGGACGCTTGGCACACGTTTCCAATGAAAGTGTATTTAGGCAGTCTCTAGTTAGGGCTGCTTCAAGAGGAAACAACCGTAGAGACAGAACCTAAATCTACTTTATTTTGTCAATTGTCAAAGAGCTAGCACAAACCGTGTTTCATTTAGAGTTCCCAAAACATCTATCTATATAGGAGAAAACACAGTGAAACCTAAAAATTCAAACTCTTACTGGAAACGAACGCTTCAACCTAGAAGAGTGAATATTGGGCAGCCAAGTGGGCTTAGTGAACTGATCATTACCACAGAGAATCATCAAGATTGGGTGAAAAAATGTTTGCCGAGATTTCAGAAAACCAGGGCTTTTGGACGCTTGGCACACCTTTCCAATGAAAGTGTACTTAGGCAGTCTCTAGTTAGGGCTGCTTCACGAGGAAACAATCCATGGAGACAGAACCAAAAACTAGTTTGTTTTGTCAAATTTCAAATAGCTAGCACAAACCGTGTTTCATTTAGAGTTCCCAACACATCTATCTATATAGGAGAAAACACAGTGAAACCTAAAAATTCAAACTCTTACTGTAAACGAACGCTTCAACCTAGAAGAGTGAAAATTGGGCAGCCAAGTGGACGTAGTGAACTGATCATTACCAAAGAGAATCATCAAGATTGGGTGAAAAAATGTTTGCCGAGATTTCAGAAAACCAGAACTTTTGGACGCTCTGCACACGTTTCCAATGAAAGTGTATTTTGGTAGTCTCTAGTTAGGGCTGCTTCAAGAGGAAACAAACCATAGAGACAGAACTTAGAACTGCTTTATTTTGTCAATTTTCAAAGAGCTAGCACAAACCGTGTTTCATTTAGAGTTCCAAACACATCTATCTATATAGGAGAAAACACAGTAAAACCTAAAAATTCAAACTCTTACTGGAAACGAACGCTTCAACCTATAAGAGTGAAAATTGGGCGGCCATGTGGACTTAGTGAACTGATCATTACCACAGAGAATCATCAAGATTGGGTGAAAAAATGTTTGCCGAGATTTCAGAAAACCAGTACTTTTGGACACTTGGCACACCTTTTTAATGAAAGTGTTTTTAGGCAGTCTCTAGTTAGGGCTTCTTCAAGAGGAAACAATCCATAGAGAGAGAACATAAAACTACTTTATTTTGTCAATTTTCAAAGATCTAGCACAAACCGTGTTTCATTTAGAGTTCCCAACACATCTATCTATATAGGAGAAAACAGAGTGAAACCTAAAAATTCAAACTCTTACTGGAATCGAACGCTTCAACCTAGAAGAGTGAAAATTGGGCAGCCAAGTGGACTTAGTGAACTGATCACTACCACAGAGAATCATCAAGATTGGGTGAAAAAAATTTTGCCGAGATTTCAGAAAACCAGTACTTTTGGACGCTTGGCACACCTTTCCAATGAAAGTGTATTTAGGCAGTCTCTAGTTAGGGCTGCTTCAAGAGGAAACAAACCATAGAGACAGAACTTAGAACTACTTTATTTTGTCAATTTTCAAAGAGCTAGCACAAACCGTGTTTCATTTAGAGTTCCCAACACATCTATCTATATAGGAGAAAACAGAGTGAAACCTAAAAATTCAAACTATTAGTGGAAACGAACGCTTCAACCTAGAATAGTGAAAATTGGGCAGCCAAGTGGGCTTACTGAACTGATCATTACCACAGAGAATCATCAAGATTGGGTGAAAATATGTTTGACGATATTTCTGAAAACCAGTAATTTTGGACGCTTGGCACACGTTTCCAATGAAAGTATATTTAGGCAGTCTCTAGTTAGGGCTGCTTCAAGAGAAAACAAACCATAGAGACAGAACGTAAATCTACTTAATATGTCAATTTTCAAAGAGCTAGCACAAACCGTTTTTCATTTAGAGTTCCCAACACATCTATCTACATAGGAGAAAACAGAGTGAAACCTAAAAATTCAAACTCTTACTGGAAACGAACGCTTCAACCTAGAAGAGTGAATATTGGGCAGATAAGTGGGCTTAGTGAACTGATCATTAAAATAGAGAATCATCAAGATTGGGTGAAAAAATGTTTGGCGTGATTTCAGAAAACCAGTGCTTTTGGACGCTTGCCACACCTTTCCAATGAAAGTATACTTAGGCAGTCTCTAGTTAGGGCTGCTTCAAGAGGAAACAAACCATGGAGACACAACCTAAAACTACTTTATTTTGTCAATTTTCAAAGAGCTAGCACAAACCGTGTTTCATTTAGAGTTCCCAACACATCTATCTATATAGGAGAAAACAGAGTGAAACCTAAAAATTCAAACTCTTACTGGAAACGAACGCTTCAACCTAGAAGAGTGAAAATTGGGCAGCCAAGTGGACTTAGTGAAGTGATCATTACCACGGAGATCATCAAGATTGGGTGGAAAAATGTTTGCCGAGATTTCAGAAAACCAGTACTTTTGGACGCTTGGCACACCTTTTTAATGAAAGTGTTTTTAGGCAGTCTCTAGTTAGGGCTTCTTCAAGAGGAAACAATCCATAGAGACAGAACATAAAACTACTTTATTTTGTCAATTTTCAAAAATCTAGCACAAACCGTGTTTCATTTAGAGTTCCCAACACATCTATCTATATAGGATAAAACAGAGTGAAACCTAAAAATTCAAACTCTTACTGGAATCGAACGCTTCAACCTAGAAGAGTGAAAATTGGACAGCCAAGTGGACTTAGTGAACTGATCACTACCACAGAGAATCATCAAGATTGGGTGAAAAAAATTTTGCCGAGATTTCAGAAAACCAGTACTTTTGGACGCTTGGCACACCTTTCCAATGAAAGTGTATTTAGGCAGTCTCTAGTTAGGGCTGCTTCAAGAGGAAACCAACCATAGAGACAGAACTTAGAACTACTTTATTTTGTCAATTTTCAAAGAGCTAGCACAAACCGTGTTTCATTTAGAGTTCCAAACACATCTATCTATATAGGAGAAAACAGAGTGAAACCTAAAAATTCAAACTCTTACTGGAAACGAACGCTTCAACCTAGAAGAGTGAAAATTGGGCAGCCAAGGGGACTTAGTGAACTGATCATTACCACAGAGAATCATCAAGATTGGGTGAAAAAATGTTTGCCGAGATTTCAGAAAACCAGTACTTTTGGACGCTTGGCACACGTTTCCAATGAAAGTGTATTTAGGCAGTCTCTAGTTAGGGCTGCTTCAAGAGGAAACAACCGTAGAGACAGAACCTAAATCTACTTTATTTTGTCAATTGTCAAAGAGCTAGCACAAACCGTGTTTCATTTAGAGTTTCCAAAACATCTATCTATATAGGAGAAAACACAGTGAAACCTAAAAATTCAAACTCTTACTGGAAACGAACGCTTCAACCTAGAAGAGTGAATATTGGGCAGCCAAGTGGGCTTAGTGAACTGATCATTACCACAGAGAATCATCAAGATTGGGTGAAAAAATGTTTGCCGAGATTTCAGAAAACCAGGGCTTTTGGACGCTTGGCACACCTTTCCAATGAAAGTGTACTTAGGCAGTCTCTAGTTAGGGCTGCTTCACGAGGAAACAATCCATGGAGACAGAACCAAAAACTACTTTGTTTTTTCAATTTTCAAATAGCTAGCACAAACCGTGTTTCATTTAGAGTTCCCAACACATCTATCTATATAGGAGAAAACACAGTGAAACCTAAAAATTCAAACTCTTACTGGAAACGAACGCTTCAACCTAGAAGAGTGAAAATTGGGCAGCCAAGTGGGCTTAGTGAACTGATCATTACCACAGAGAATCATCAAGATTGGGTGAAAAAATGTTTGCCGATATTTCTGAAAACCAGTAATTTTGGACGCTTGGCACACGTTTCCAATGAAAGTATATTTAGGCAGTCTCTAGTTAGGGCTGCTTCAAGAGAAAACAAACCATAGAGACAGAACCTAAATCTACTTAATATGTCAATTTTCAAAGAGCTAGCACAAACCGTTTTTCATTTAGAGTTCCCAACACATCTATCTACATAGGAGAAAACAGAGTGAAACCTAAAAATTCAAACTCTTACTGGAAACGAACGCTTCAACCTAGAAGAGTGAATATTGGGCAGATAAGTGGGCTTAGTGAACTGATCATTAAAATAGAGAATCATCAAGATTGGGTGAAAAAATGTTTGGCGTGATTTCAGAAAACCAGTGCTTTTGGACGCTTGCCACACCTTTCCAATGAAAGTATACTTAGGCAGTCTCTAGTTAGGGCTGCTTCAAGAGGAAACAAACCATGGAGACACAACCTAAAACTACTTTATTTTGTCAATTTTCAAAGAGCTAGCACAAACCGTGTTTCATTTAGAGTTCCCAACACATCTATCTATATAGGAGAAAACAGAGTGAAACCTAAAAATTCAAACTCTTACTGGAAACGAACGCTTCAACCTAGAAGAGTGAAAATTGGGCAGCCAAGTGGACTTAGTGAAGTGATCATTACCACGGAGATCATCAAGATTGGGTGGAAAAATGTTTGCCGAGATTTCAGAAAACCAGTACTTTTGGACGCTTGGCACACCTTTTTAATGAAAGTGTTTTTAGGCAGTCTCTAGTTAGGGCTTCTTCAAGAGGAAACAATCCATAGAGACAGAACATAAAACTACTTTATTTTGTCAATTTTCAAAAATCTAGCACAAACCGTGTTTCATTTAGAGTTCCCAACACATCTATCTATATAGGATAAAACAGAGTGAAACCTAAAAATTCAAACTCTTACTGGAATCGAACGCTTCAACCTAGAAGAGTGAAAATTGGACAGCCAAGTGGACTTAGTGAACTGATCACTACCACAGAGAATCATCAAGATTGGGTGAAAAAAATTTTGCCGAGATTTCAGAAAACCAGTACTTTTGGACGCTTGGCACACCTTTCCAATGAAAGTGTATTTAGGCAGTCTCTAGTTAGGGCTGCTTCAAGAGGAAACCAACCATAGAGACAGAACTTAGAACTACTTTATTTTGTCAATTTTCAAAGAGCTAGCACAAACCGTGTTTCATTTAGAGTTCCAAACACATCTATCTATATAGAAGAAAACAGAGTGAAACCTAAAAATTCAAACTCTTACTGGAAACGAACGCTTCAACCTAGAAGAGTGAAAATTGGGCAGCCAAGGGGACTTAGTGAACTGATCATTACCACAGAGAATCATCAAGATTGGGTGAAAAAATGTTTGCCGAGATTTCAGAAAACCAGTACTTTTGGACGCTTGGCACACGTTTCCAATGAAAGTGTATTTAGGCAGTCTCTAGTTAGGGCTGCTTCAAGAGGAAACAACCGTAGAGACAGAACCTAAATCTACTTTATTTTGTCAATTGTCAAAGAGCTAGCACAAACCGTGTTTCATTTAGAGTTCCCAAAACATCTATCTATATAGGAGAAAACACAGTGAAACCTAAAAATTCAAACTCTTACTGGAAACGAACGCTTCAACCTAGAAGAGTGAATATTGGGCAGCCAAGTGGGCTTAGTGAACTGATCATTACCACAGAGAATCATCAAGATTGGGTGAAAAAATGTTTGCCGAGATTTCAGAAAACCAGGGCTTTTGGACGCTTGGCACACCTTTCCAATGAAAGTGTACTTAGGCAGTCTCTAGTTAGGGCTGCTTCACGAGGAAACAATCCATGGAGACAGAACCAAAAACTACTTTGTTTTGTCAATTTTCAAATAGCTAGCACAAACCGTGTTTCATTTAGAGTTCCCAACACATCTATCTATATAGGAGAAAACACAGTGAAACCTAAAAATTCAAACTCTTACTGGAAACGAACGCTTCAACCTAGAAGAGTGAAAATTGGACAGCCAAGTGGACGTAGTGAACTGATCATTACCAAAGAGAATCATCAAGATTGGGTGAAAAAATGTTTGCCGTGATTTCAGAAAACCAGAACTTTTGGACGCTTGGCACACGTTTCCAATGAAAGTGTATTTTGGTAGTCTCTAGTTAGGGCTGCTTCAAGAGGAAACAAACCATAGAGACAGAACTTAGAACTACTTTATTTTGTCAATTTTCAAAGAGCTAGCACAAACTGTGTTTCATTTAGAGTTCCAAACACATCTATCTATATAGGAGAAAACACAGTAAAACCTAAAAATTCAAACTCTTACTGGAAACGAACGCTTCAACCTAGAAGAGTGAAAATTGGGCGGCCAAGTGGACATAGTGGACTGATCATTACCACAGAGAATCATCAAGATTGGGTGAAAAAATGTTTGCCGAGATTTCAGAAAACCAGTACTTTTGGACACGTGGCACACCTTTTATTGAAAGTGTTTTTAGGCAGTCTCTAGTTAGGGCTTCTTCAAGAGGAAACAATCCATAGAGAGAGAACATAAAACTACTTTATTTTGTCAATTTTCAAAGATCTAGCACAAACCGTGTTTCATTTAGATTTCCCAACACATCTATCTATATAGGAGAAAACAGAGTGAAACCTAAAAATTCAAACTCTTACTGGAATCGAACGCTTCAACCTAGAAGAGTGAAAATTGGGCAGCCAAGTGGACTTAGTGAACTGATCACTACCACAGACAATCATCAAGATTGGGTGAAAAAAATTTTGCCGAGATTTCAGAAAACCAGTACTTTTGGACGCTTGGCACACCTTTCCAATGAAAGTGTATTTAGGCAGTCTCTAGTTAGGGATGCTTCAAGAGGAAACAAACCATAGAGACAGAACTTAGAACTACTTTATTTTGTCAATTTTCAAAGAGCTAGCACAAACCGTGTTTCATTTAGAGTTCCCAACACATCTATCTATATAGGAGAAAACAGAGTGAAACCTAAAAATTCAAACTATTAGTGGAAACGAACGCTTCAACCTAGAATAGTGAAAATTGGGCAGCCAAGTGGGCTTAGTGAACTGATCATTACCACAGAGAATCATCAAGATTGGGTGAAAAAATGTTTGCCGATATTTCTGAAAACCAGTAATTTTGGACGCTTGGCACACGTTTCCAATGAAAGTGTATTTAGGCAGTCTCTAGTTAGGGATGCTTAAAGAGAAAACAAACCATAGAGACAGAACCTAAATCTACTTTATTTTGTCAATTTTCAAAGAGCTAGCACAAACCGTGTTTCATTTAGATTTCCCAACACATCTATCTATATAGGAGAAAACAGAGTGAAACCTAAAAATTCAAACTCTTACTGGAATCGAACGCTTCAACCTAGAAGAGTGAAAATTGGGCAGCCAAGTGGACTTAGTGAACTGATCACTACCACAGACAATCATCAAGATTGGGTGAAAAAAATTTTGCCGAGATTTCAGAAAACCAGTACTTTTGGACGCTTGGCACACCTTTCCAATGAAAGTGTATTTAGGCAGTCTCTAGTTAGGGATGCTTCAAGAGGAAACAAACCATAGAGACAGAACTTAGAACTACTTTATTTTGTCAATTTTCAAAGAGCTAGCACAAACCGTGTTTCATTTAGAGTTCCCAACACATCTATCTATATAGGAGAAAACAGAGTGAAACCTAAAAATTCAAACTATTAGTGGAAACGAACGCTTCAACCTAGAATAGTGAAAATTGGGCAGCCAAGTGGGCTTAGTGAACTGATCATTACCACAGAGAATCATCAAGATTGGGTGAAAAAATGTTTGCCGATATTTCTGAAAACCAGTAATTTTGGACGCTTGGCACACGTTTCCAATGAAAGTGTATTTAGGCAGTCTCTAGTTAGGGATGCTTAAAGAGAAAACAAACCATAGAGACAGAACCTAAATCTACTTTATTTTGTCAATTTTCAAAGAGCTAGCACAAACCGTGTTTCATTTAGAGTTCCAAACACATCTATCTATATAGGAGAAAACACAGTGAAACCTAAAAATTCAAACTCTTCCTGGAAACGAACACTTCAACCTAGAAGAGTGAAAATTGGGCAGCCAAGTGGACTTAGTGAACTGATCACTACCACAGAGAATCATCAAGATTGGGTGAAAAAATTTTGCCGAGATTTCAGAAAACCAGTACTTTTGGACGCTTGGCACACCTTTCCAATGAAAGTGTATTTAGGCAGTCTCTAGTTAGGGCTGCTTCAAGAGGAAACAAACCATAGAGACAGAACTTAGAACTACTTTATTTTGTCAATTTTCAAAGAGCTAGCACAAACCGTGTTTCATTTAGAGTTCCCAACACATCTATCTATATAGGAGAAAACAGAGTGAAACCTAAAAATTCAAACTATTAGTGGAAACGAACGCTTCAACCTAGAATAGTGAAAATTGGGCAGCCAAGTGGGCTTAGTGAACTGATCATTACCACAGAGAATCATCAAGATTGGGTGAAAAAATGTTTGCCGATATTTCTGAAAACCAGTAATTTTGGACGCTTGGCACACGTTTCCAATGAAAGTGTATTTAGGCAGTCTCTAGTTGGGGATGCTTAAAGAGAAAACAAACCATAGAGACAGAATCTAAATCTACTTTATTTTGTCAATTTTCAAAGAGCTAGCACAAACCGTGTTTCATTTAGAGTTCCAAACACATCTATCTATATAGGAGAAAACACAGTGAAACCTAAAAATTCAAACTCTTCCTGGAAACGAACACTTCAACCTAGAAGAGTGAAAATTGGGCAGCCAAGTGGACTTAGTGAACTGATCACTACCACAGAGAATCATCAAGATTGGGTGAAAAAAATTTTGCCGAGATTTCAGAAAACCAGTACTTTTGGACGCTTGGCACACCTTTCCAATGAAAGTGTATTTAGGCAGTCTCTAGTTAGGGCTGCTTCAAGAGGAAACAAACCATAGAGACAGAACTTAGAACTACTTTATTTTGTCAATTTTCAAAGAGCTAGCACAAACCGTGTTTCATTTAGAGTTCCCAACACATCTATCTATATAGGAGAAAACAGAGTGAAACCTAAAAATTCAAACTATTAGTGGAAACGAACGCTTCAACCTAGAATAGTGAAAATTGGGCAGCCAAGTGGGCTTAGTGAACTGATCATTACCACAGAGAATCATCAAGATTGGGTGAAAAAATGTTTGCCGATATTTCTGAAAACCAGTAATTTTGGACGCTTGGCACACGTTTCCAATGAAAGTGTATTTAGGCAGTCTCTAGTTGGGGATGCTTAAAGAGAAAACAAACCATAGAGACAGAACCTAAATCTACTTTATTTTGTCAATTTTCAAAGAGCTAGCACAAACCGTGTTTCATTTAGAGTTCCAAACACATCTATCTATATAGGAGAAAACACAGTGAAACCTAAAAATTCAAACTCTTCCTGGAAACGAACACTTCAACCTAGAAGAGTGAAAATTGGGCAGCCAAGTGGACTTAGTGAACTGATCACTACCACAGAGAATCATCAAGATTGGGTGAAAAAAATTTTGCCGAGATTTCAGAAAACCAATACTTTTGGACGCTTGGCACACCTTTCCAATGAAAGTGTATTTAGGCAGTCTCTAGTTAGGGCTGCTTCAAGAGGAAACAAACCATAGAGACAGAACTTAGAACTACTTTATTTTGTCAATTTTCAAAGAGCTAGCACAAACCGTGTTTCATTTAGAGTTCCCAACACATCTATCTATATAGGAGAAAACAGAGTGAAACCTAAAAATTCAAAGTATTAGTGGAAACGAACGCTTCAACCTAGAATAGTGAAAATTGGGCAGCCAAGTGGGCTTAGTGAACTGATCATTACCACAGAGAATCATCAAGATTGGGTGAAAAAATGTTTGCCGATATTTCTGAAAACCAGTAATTTTGGACGCTTGGCACACGTTTCCAATGAAAGTGTATTTAGGCAGTCTCTAGTTGGGGATGCTTAAAGAGAAAACAAACCATAGAGACAGAATCTAAATCTACTTTATTTTGTCAATTTTCAAAGAGCTAGCACAAACCGTGTTTCATTTAGAGTTCCAAACACATCTATCTATATAGGAGAAAACACAGTGAAACCTAAAAATTCAAACTCTTCCTGGAAACGAACACTTCAACCTAGAAGAGTGAAAATTGGGCAGCCAAGTGGACTTAGTGAACTGATCACTACCACAGAGAATCATCAAGATTGGGTGAAAAAAATTTTGCCGAGATTTCAGAAAACCAGTACTTTTGGACGCTTGGCACACGTTTCCAATGAAAGTGTATTTAGGCAGTCTCTAGTTAGGGCTGCTTCAAGAGGAAACAAACCATAGAGACAGAACTTAGAACTACTTTATTTTGTCAATTTTCAAAGAGCTAGCACAAACCGTGTTTCATTTAGAGTTCCCAACACATCTATCTATATAGGAGAAAACAGAGTGAAACCTAAAAATTCAAACTATTAGTGGAAACGAACGCTTCAACCTAGAAGAGTGATAATTGGGCGGCCAAGTGGACTTAGTGAACTGATCATTACCACAGAGAATCATCAAGATTGGGTGAAAACATGTTTGCCGATATTTCTGAAAACCAGTAATTTTGGACGCTTGGCACACGTTTCCAATGAAAGTGTATTTAGGCAGTCTCTAGTTAGGGCTGCTTCAAGAGAAAACAAACCATAGAGACAGAACCTAAATCTACTTTATTTTGTCATTTTTCAAAGAGCTAGCACAAACCGTGTTTCATTTAGAGTTCCAAACACATCTATCTATATAGGAGAAAACACAGTGAAACCTAAAAATTCAAACTCTTACTGGAAACGAACGCTTCAACCTAGAAGAGTGAAAATTGGGAAGCAAAGTTGCCTTAGTGGACTGATCACAATCACAGTGAATCATCCAGATTGGGTGAAAAAATGTTTGCCGAGATTTCAGAAAACCAGTACTTTTGGACGCTTGGCACACGTTTCCAATGAAAGTGTATTTAGGCAGTCTCCAGTTACGGCTGCTTGAAGAGGAAACAAACCATAGAGACAGAATCTAAAACCACTTTATTTTGTCAGTTTTCAAACAGGTAGCACAAACCGTATTTCATTTAGAGTTCCCAACACATCGATCTATATAGGGGAAAACACGGTGAAACCTAAAAATTCAAACTCTTACTGGAAACGAACGCTTCAACCTAGAAGAGTGAAAATTGGGCAGCCAAGTGGACTTAGTGAACTGATCATTACCACAGAGAGTCATCAAGATTGGGTGGAAAAATGGTTGCCGAGATTTCAGAAAACCAGTACTTTTGGACGCTTGGCACACCTTTTTAATGAAAGTGTTTTTAGGCAGTCTCTAGTTAGGGCTTCTTCAAGAGGAAACAATCCATAGAGACAGAACATAAAACTAATTTATTTTGTCAATTTTCAAAGAGCTAGCACAAACGTGTTTCATTTAGAGTTCCCAACACATCTATCTATATAGGAGAAAACAGAGTGAAACCTAAAAATTCAAACTCTTACTGGAAACGAACGCTTCAACCTAGAAGAGTGAAAATTGGGCAGCCAAGTGGACTTAGTGAACTGATCATTACCACAGAGAATCATCAAGATTGGGTGAAAAAAATGTTTGCCGAGTTTTCAGAAAACCAGTAATTTTGGACGCTTGGCACACGTTTCCAATGAAAGTGTATTTAGGCAGTCTCTAGTTCGGGCTGCTTGAAGAGGAAACAAATCATAGAGACAGAACCTAAATCTTCTTTATTTTGTCAATGTTCAAAGAGCTAGCACAAACCGTGTTTCATTTAGAGTTCCAAACACATCTATCTATATAGGAGAAAACACAGTGAAACCTAAAAATTCAAACTCTTACTGGAAACGAACGCTTCAACTTAGAAGACTGAATATTGGACAGCCAAGTGGGCTTAGTGAACTGATCATTACCACAGAGAATCATCAAGATTGGGTGAAAAAATGCTTGCCGAGATTTCAGAAAACCAGTGCTTTTGGACGCTTGGCACGCCTTTCCAATGAAAGTGTACTTATGCAGTCTCTAGTTAGGGCTGCTTCACGAGGAAACAAACCATGGAGACAGAACCTAAAACTACTTTATTTTGTCAACTTTCAAAGAGCTAGCACAAACCGTGTTTCATTTAGAGTTCCCAACACATCTATCTATATAGGAGAAAACACAGTAAAACCTAAAAATTCAAACTCTTACTGGAAACGAACGCTTCAACGTAGAATAGTGAAAATTGGGCAGCCAAGTGGACTTAGTGAACTGATCATTACCACAATGTCTCATCAAGATTGGGTGAAAAAAGGTTTGCCGAGATTTCAGAAAACCAGTACTTTTGGACGCTTGGCACACCTTTCCAATGAAAATGTCTTTAGGCAGTCTCTGTTTAGGGCTGCTTCAAGAGGAAACAAACCTTAGAGACAGAACTTAGAACTACTTTATTTTGTCAATTTTCAAAGAGCTAGCACAAACCGTGTTTCATTTAGAGTTCCCAACACATCTCTTTATATAGGAGAAAACAAAGTGAAACCTAAAATTTCAAACTCTTACTGGAAACGAACGCTTCAACCTAGAAGAGAGAAAATTGAGCGGCCAAGTGGACTTAGTGAACTGATCATTACCACAGAGAATCATCAAGATTGGGTGAAAAAATGTTTGCCGAGATTTCAGAAAACCAGTAATTTTGGACGCTTGGCACTCGTTTCCAATGAAAGTGTATTTAGGCAGTCTCTAGTTAGGGCTGCTTCAAGAGGAAACAAACCATAGAGACAGAACTTAAATCTACTTTATTTTGTCAATTTTCAAAGAGCTAGCACAAACCGTGTTTCATTTAGAGTTCCAAACACATCTATCTATAGAGGAGAAAACACAGTGAAACCTAAAAATTCAAACTATTACTAGAAACGAACACTTCAACCTAGAAGAGTGAAAATTGGGCAGCCAAGTGGGCTTAGTGAACTGATCACTGCCACAGAGAATCATCAATATTGGGTGAAAAAATGTTTGCCGAGATTTCAGAAAACCAGTACTTTTGGACGCTTGGCACACCTTTCCAATGAAAGTGTATTTAGGCAGTCTCTAGTTAGGGCTGCTTCAAGAGGAAAGAAACCATAGAGACAGAAACTAAAACTACATTATTTTGTCAATTTTCCAAGTGCTAGCACAAACCGTGTTTCATTTAGAGTTCCCAACACATCTATCTATATTGGAGAAAACACAGTGAAACCTAAAAATTCAAACTCTTACTGGAAACGAACGCTTCAACCTAGAATAGTGAAAATTGGGCAGCTAAGTGGAATTAGTGAACTGATCATTACCACAATGTCTCATCAAGATTGGGTGAAAAAATGTTTGCCGAGATTTCAGAAAACCAGTACTTTTGGACGCTTGGCATACGTTTCCAATGAAAGTGTATTAAGGCAGTCTCTAGTTAGGGCTGCTTCAAGATGAAACAAACCATAGAGACAGAACTTAGAACTACTTTATTATGTCAATTTTCAAAGAGCTAGCACAAACCGTGTTTCATTTAGAGTTCCCAACACATCTATCTATATAGGAGAAAACAGAGTGAAACCTAAAAATTCAAACTATTAGTGGAAATGAACGCTTCAACCTAGAAGAGTGAAAATTGGGCGGCCAAGTGGACTTAGTGAACTGATCATTACCACAGAGAATCATCAAGATTGGGTGAAAAAATGTTTGCCGAGATTTGAGAAAACCAGTAATTTTGGACGCTTGGCACACGTTTCCAATGAAAGTGTATTTAGGCAGTCTCTAGTTAGGGCTGCTTCAAGAGAAACAAACCATAGAGACAGAACCTAAATCTACTTTATTTTGTCAATTTTCAAAGAGCTAGCACAAACCGTGTTTCATTTAGAGTTCCAAACACATCTATCTATATAGGAGAAAACACAGTGAAAGTTAAAAATTCAAACTATTACTGGAAACGAACGCTTCAACCTAGAAGAGTGAAAATTGGGAAGCCAAGTTGACTTAGTGAACTGATCACTACCACAGAGAATCATCAAGATTGGGTGAAAAAATGTTTGCCGAGATTTCAGAAAACCAGTACTTTTGGACGCTTGGCACACGTTTCCAATGAAAGTGTATTTAGGCAGTCTCCAGTTACGGCTGCTTGAAGAGGAAACAAACCATAAGACAGAACCTAAAACTACTTTATTTTGTCAATTTTCAAAGAGCTAGCACAAACCGTGTTTCATTTAGAGTTCCCAACACATCTATCTATATAGGAGAAAACAGAGTGAAACCTAAAAATTCAAACTCTTACTGGAATCGAACGCTTTAACCTAGAAGAGTGAAAATTGGGCAGCCAAGTGGACTTAGTGAACTGATCACTACCACAGAGAATCATCAAGATTGGGTGAAAAAATTTTGCCGGGATTTCAGAAAACCAGTACTTTTGTACGCTTGGCACACCTTTCCAATGAAAGTGTATTTAGGCAGTCTCTAGTTAGGGCTGCTTCAAGAGGAAACAAACCATAAGACAGAACCTAAAACTACTTTATTTTGTCAATTTTCAAAGAGCTAGCACAAACCGTGTTTCATTTAGAGTTCCCAACACATCTATCTATATAGGAGAAAACAGAGTGAAACCTAAAAATTCAAACTATTAGTGGAAACGAACGCTTCAACCTAGAATAGTGAAAATTGGGCAGCCAAGTGGGCTTAGTGAACTGATCATTACCACAGAGAATCATCAAGATTGGGTGAAAAAATGTTTGCCGATATTTCTGAAAACCAGTAATTTTGGACGCTTGGCACACGTTTCCAATGAAAGTGTATTTAGGCAGTCTCTAGTTAGGGATGCTTAAAGAGAAAACAAACCATAGAGACAGAACCTAAATCTACTTTATTTTGTCAATTTTCAAAGAGCTAGCACAAACCGTGTTTCATTTAGATTTCCCAACACATCTATCTATATAGGAGAAAACAGAGTGAAACCTAAAAATTCAAACTCTTACTGGAATCGAACGCTTCAACCTAGAAGAGTGAAAATTGGGCAGCCAAGTGGACTTAGTGAACTGATCACTACCACAGACAATCATCAAGATTGGGTGAAAAAAATTTTGCCGAGATTTCAGAAAACCAGTACTTTTGGACGCTTGGCACACCTTTCCAATGAAAGTGTATTTAGGCAGTCTCTAGTTAGGGATGCTTCAAGAGGAAACAAACCATAGAGACAGAACTTAGAACTACTTTATTTTGTCAATTTTCAAAGAGCTAGCACAAACCGTGTTTCATTTAGAGTTCCCAACACATCTATCTATATAGGAGAAAACAGAGTGAAACCTAAAAATTCAAACTATTAGTGGAAACGAACGCTTCAACCTAGAATAGTGAAAATTGGGCAGCCAAGTGGGCTTAGTGAACTGATCATTACCACAGAGAATCATCAAGATTGGGTGAAAAAATGTTTGCCGATATTTCTGAAAACCAGTAATTTTGGACGCTTGGCACACGTTTCCAATGAAAGTGTATTTAGGCAGTCTCTAGTTAGGGATGCTTAAAGAGAAAACAAACCATAGAGACAGAACCTAAATCTACTTTATTTTGTCAATTTTCAAAGAGCTAGCACAAACCGTGTTTCATTTAGAGTTCCAAACACATCTATCTATATAGGAGAAAACACAGTGAAACCTAAAAATTCAAACTCTTCCTGGAAACGAACACTTCAACCTAGAAGAGTGAAAATTGGGCAGCCAAGTGGACTTAGTGAACTGATCACTACCACAGAGAATCATCAAGATTGGGTGAAAAAATTTTGCCGAGATTTCAGAAAACCAGTACATTTGGACGCTTGGCACACCTTTCCAATGAAAGTGTATTTAGGCAGTCTCTAGTTAGGGCTGCTTCAAGAGGAAACAAACCATAGAGACAGAACTTAGAACTACTTTATTTTGTCAATTTTCAAAGAGCTAGCACAAACCGTGTTTCATTTAGAGTTCCCAACACATCTATCTATATAGGAGAAAACAGAGTGAAACCTAAAAATTCAAACTATTAGTGGAAACGAACGCTTCAACCTAGAATAGTGAAAATTGGGCAGCCAAGTGGGCTTAGTGAACTGATCATTACCACAGAGAATCATCAAGATTGGGTGAAAAAATGTTTGCCGATATTTCTGAAAACCAGTAATTTTGGACGCTTGGCACACGTTTCCAATGAAAGTGTATTTAGGCAGTCTCTAGTTGGGGATGCTTAAAGAGAAAACAAACCATAGAGACAGAATCTAAATCTACTTTATTTTGTCAATTTTCAAAGAGCTAGCACAAACCGTGTTTCATTTAGAGTTCCAAACACATCTATCTATATAGGAGAAAACACAGTGAAACCTAAAAATTCAAACTCTTCCTGGAAACGAACACTTCAACCTAGAAGAGTGAAAATTGGGCAGCCAAGTGGACTTAGTGAACTGATCACTACCACAGAGAATCATCAAGATTGGGTGAAAAAAATTTTGCCGAGATTTCAGAAAACCAGTACTTTTGGACGCTTGGCACACGTTTCCAATGAAAGTGTATTTAGGCAGTCTCTAGTTAGGGCTGCTTCAAGAGGAAACAAACCATAGAGACAGAACTTAGAACTACTTTATTTTGTCAATTTTCAAAGAGCTAGCACAAACCGTGTTTCATTTAGAGTTCCCAACACATCTATCTATATAGGAGAAAACAGAGTGAAACCTAAAAATTCAAACTATTAGTGGAAACGAACGCTTCAACCTAGAATAGTGAAAATTGGGCAGCCAAGTGGGCTTAGTGAACTGATCATTACCACAGAGAATCATCAAGATTGGGTGAAAAAATGTTTGCCGATATTTCTGAAAACCAGTAATTTTGGACGCTTGGCACACGTTTCCAATGAAAGTGTATTTAGGCAGTCTCTAGTTGGGGATGCTTAAAGAGAAAACAAACCATAGAGACAGAACCTAAATCTACTTTATTTTGTCAATTTTCAAAGAGCTAGCACAAACCGTGTTTCATTTAGAGTTCCAAACACATCTATCTATATAGGAGAAAACACAGTGAAACCTAAAAATTCAAACTCTTCCTGGAAACGAACACTTCAACCTAGAAGAGTGAAAATTGGGCAGCCAAGTGGACTTAGTGAACTGATCACTACCACAGAGAATCATCAAGATTGGGTGAAAAAAATTTTGCCGAGATTTCAGAAAACCAATACTTTTGGACGCTTGGCACACCTTTCCAATGAAAGTGTATTTAGGCAGTCTCTAGTTAGGGCTGCTTCAAGAGGAAACAAACCATAGAGACAGAACTTAGAACTACTTTATTTTGTCAATTTTCAAAGAGCTAGCACAAACCGTGTTTCATTTAGAGTTCCCAACACATCTATCTATATAGGAGAAAACAGAGTGAAACCTAAAAATTCAAAGTATTAGTGGAAACGAACGCTTCAACCTAGAATAGTGAAAATTGGGCAGCCAAGTGGGCTTAGTGAACTGATCATTACCACAGAGAATCATCAAGATTGGGTGAAAAAATGTTTGCCGATATTTCTGAAAACCAGTAATTTTGGACGCTTGGCACACGTTTCCAATGAAAGTGTATTTAGGCAGTCTCTAGTTGGGGATGCTTAAAGAGAAAACAAACCATAGAGACAGAATCTAAATCTACTTTATTTTGTCAATTTTCAAAGAGCTAGCACAAACCGTGTTTCATTTAGAGTTCCAAACACATCTATCTATATAGGAGAAAACACAGTGAAACCTAAAAATTCAAACTCTTCCTGGAAACGAACACTTCAACCTAGAAGAGTGAAAATTGGGCAGCCAAGTGGACTTAGTGAACTGATCACTACCACAGAGAATCATCAAGATTGGGTGAAAAAAATTTTGCCGAGATTTCAGAAAACCAGTACTTTTGGACGCTTGGCACACCTTTCCAATGAAAGTGTATTTAGGCAGTCTCTAGTTAGGGCTGCTTCAAGAGGAAACAAACCATAGAGACAGAACTTAGAACTACTTTATTTTGTCAATTTTCAAAGAGCTAGCACAAACCGTGTTTCATTTAGAGTTCCCAACACATCTATCTATATAGGAGAAAACAGAGTGAAACCTAAAAATTCAAACTATTAGTGGAAACGAACGCTTCAACCTAGAAGAGTGATAATTGGGCGGCCAAGTGGACTTAGTGAACTGATCATTACCACAGAGAATCATCAAGATTGGGTGAAAACATGTTTGCCGATATTTCTGAAAACCAGTAATTTTGGACGCTTGGCACACGTTTCCAATGAAAGTGTATTTAGGCAGTCTCTAGTTAGGGCTGCTTCAAGAGAAAACAAACCATAGAGACAGAACCTAAATCTACTTTATTTTGTCATTTTTCAAAGAGCTAGCACAAACCGTGTTTCATTTAGAGTTCCAAACACATCTATCTATATAGGAGAAAACACAGTGAAACCTAAAAATTCAAACTCTTACTGGAAACGAACGCTTCAACCTAGAAGAGTGAAAATTGGGAAGCAAAGTTGCCTTAGTGGACTGATCACAATCACAGTGAATCATCCAGATTGGGTGAAAAAATGTTTGCCGAGATTTCAGAAAACCAGTACTTTTGGACGCTTGGCACACGTTTCCAATGAAAGTGTATTTAGGCAGTCTCCAGTTACGGCTGCTTGAAGAGGAAACAAACCATAGAGACAGAATCTAAAACCACTTTATTTTGTCAGTTTTCAAACAGGTAGCACAAACCGTATTTCATTTAGAGTTCCCAACACATCGATCTATATAGGGGAAAACACGGTGAAACCTAAAAATTCAAACTCTTACTGGAAACGAACGCTTCAACCTAGAAGAGTGAAAATTGGGCAGCCAAGTGGACTTAGTGAACTGATCATTACCACAGAGAGTCATCAAGATTGGGTGGAAAAATGGTTGCCGAGATTTCAGAAAACCAGTACTTTTGGACGCTTGGCACACCTTTTTAATGAAAGTGTTTTTAGGCAGTCTCTAGTTAGGGCTTCTTCAAGAGGAAACAATCCATAGAGACAGAACATAAAACTAATTTATTTTGTCAATTTTCAAAGAGCTAGCACAAACGTGTTTCATTTAGAGTTCCCAACACATCTATCTATATAGGAGAAAACAGAGTGAAACCTAAAAATTCAAACTCTTACTGGAAACGAACGCTTCAACCTAGAAGAGTGAAATTGGGCAGCCAAGTGGACTTAGTGAACTGATCATTACCACAGAGAATCATCAAGATTGGGTGAAAAAATGTTTGCCGAGTTTTCAGAAAACCAGTAATTTTGGACGCTTGGCACACGTTTCCAATGAAAGTGTATTTAGGCAGTCTCTAGTTCGGGCTGCTTGAAGAGGAAACAAATCATAGAGACAGAACCTAAATCTTCTTTATTTTGTCAATGTTCAAAGAGCTAGCACAAACCGTGTTTCATTTAGAGTTCCAAACACATCTATCTATATAGGAGAAAACACAGTGAAACCTAAAAATTCAAACTCTTACTGGAAACGAACGCTTCAACTTAGAAGACTGAATATTGGACAGCCAAGTGGGCTTAGTGAACTGATTCATTACCACAGAGAATCATCAAGATTGTGGTGAAAAAATGCTTGCCGAGATTTCAGAAAACCAGTGCTTTTGGACGCTTGGCACGCCTTTCCAATGAAAGTGTACTT